>NW_020838011.1:2941980-3124567 GCF_003676395.1 Aethalodelphis obliquidens
CTGCGCGTCTGGAGCCTGTGCTCCGCAACGGGAGAGGCAAAAAAAATAAAAAGCCAAAAAAACAAAAAAAAAAAAAAAAAAAAAAAAGGAAAATACAAAGTACGCTTAAAATTTATTGATTTATTAAATTCTTGCCTTCTGTGAATCAAAGTTAACTAGAAAGAACCTGAATGAATAAGAAATGGCTAATATTAAATCACTGAGTGCTTTGCTCACAAGTCAACCAACAGACCTCTGTGATTAGAACTTTTTACATTTCAGTCAGAAAAATGGTAGAAGCTATAAATAAGCTCTTATTATCTTTAGGCCACAGTATAATTACACCATTTCTTTTCCATTCACAAGTTAAATAGTGGCAATTTCCTAGGTATCTTTTTAAATGTGTCCTCAAATTTTATCCCCATTTTGTAAGTGAGGAAACTAATATACAAATAAGTTTACTGAAAAGAAAGATACTAATTATCATACTAATTATAAATTAGTATGCTCTTCTAGATCTATAATATCTTATAGTACTTTATCTTGAGGGTTTAAACAATCTTCTATTTCAATAGCAAGCCAATTGCATCATTAAGGGATTTGGATAGAATCAGGAAATTTACTAATATAGATAGTTCAAACATAAGACTTTGAGATTAAAATTAGAAAAAAATTTTCATTAAAAAAAGTCCATCATGGCTAAGCTTTTTTTAACTTATGAAGAGGGAAGAAATCAGTGACAGGTAGACAGAAGGAAGAAAGAGAGGAAGGGAGAGAGAGAAGGAGGGAAGGAGGCAGGCAGGAAAGGGCATGATGGGAGGAGGTACCTTTCAGTACCTTGAAAAGTACAGTATTGCAGTACAACAGCTAGCATACAAGGACTGGCATCAAGTGAAAAGGCAAGAAGAGTTACTGACTGAAGGAGGGAGAGGAGGTGGGAGATGGTAGAGCTGAAGGATCATCAGCAATAGAAGATGGGGGGAAACTGCAATTTTGCTCACACCTGACATTAATGGCACGGGTTCTGGTTCCTTGCTGGATTCAATTCTACCCACCCTCTTGAAAAAACAACATCACTGGGTAGTAGCTCGTTTCTTCTCATCATAGATGACACGGTGGCACTGGATTGCATTATGAATGGCTGCTGCAACCTTCATGTACCGTTCTACGTTTGGGTCCTGTGCCTCAAAAACTAACAGTGCCGCCACAATAAAGAAAAATCCCCTTGTTATTGCCTGCGTTGTGAATCTCTTCGGTTCCTCACTCACTTCTTCTTCCTCTTGCCTCTCTTTATCCTTTCTCTGGGCCTCCAATTCCATCATGTCTTCATTAGTAAGTTCCTCGTGTGGCACAGCAAGGAGTTCAGTGAAGTCGTCCTCTAGCAGATCTAACTCCAGCTTCTTGCTGAGGGTCACTAAGTTGCTGAACACCTCTTTGGACTCCTCATCCACCTTCTCAGATCCATGAAAATTGTGAACAGACTGTGGGCAAAGGTTCTTCTAAACCCCATTCATGGGACGGCCATAACCACAGGCCAAGCAAAGGCGATGTTTTTTTATGGCCTTGTAGATGTTACAGTCCTTCCAAAATTGTCACAAGGTTGTTCCTGATTCATCAGTCATCTTTAATGCCTGATGAAAAGAGTGATGTAAATAATATTTCTTGAAAGTAGCTATAACTCTCTGGTCTATAGATTGGATGAACAGTGCATGTTCACATCTTTGAAAGTTCACAACTTGAAGGTTCGTATGTAGGGGACTTACTGTACATTAATATTAGAAAGTGTTTCCAAATGATGGGCACTCTGAAGCCCAACAAAGAGCTTCTTTGTTATGGAAGATGGTAAAGATCTTCAAGATTATCACTGAACGTTAAACAAACAGACATGCAAAGCCATCATGTAGGTGTTCTCTGGCATGGAGAGATGTCTTTCCTAATTCCTATAAAGGCATTCATGGACTAGCAGCTGTTCTGTTATGTGACAACTCCTTGAGTTACTTGATAGACCCATCAAGGTGGACTAAGAGTGGGGAGAGAGTCATCTATACAATAGCAGTTTCATGACTCAGCCTGGAATAATCAACAACAATAGTGCTGACAGAATGTCAACCCAATACTTTGTCTCTTTTGCTGTGCAAAACCCTCTGAGAACCCGAATAACAAAGTTTTCTCCCATGAGAAAGTAAAAATTGTTTCCTTAATAATATAGAGTAGTATGATCCAATGAGATTTACGTTCCACAAACACAAATCAATATTCTGCCATGTTCTGTGGAGAGTGCATCTTCCTAAGCTTTTCCAAAGCTGTGGTCCTGGTGTGTATCTGGATTGCTTCTCCAAGAGAGGATAATCCTCTTTACATAGCTTTGAGGGAGTATCCCTTAGCACAGGAGAAAAAAAAGAGAGAGAGAGAGATCCTCTCAGTATCTGCACTGTCTTTTTTTTTTTTTTTTTTGCGGTATGCGGGCCTCTCACTATTGTGGCCTCTCCCGTCGCCGTGCACAGGCTCCGGACGCACAGGCTTAGCGGCCATGGCTCACGGGCCCAGCCGCTCCGCAGCATGTGGGATCCTCCCGGACTGGGGCATGAACCCGTGTCCCCTGCATCGGCAGGCGAACTCTCAACCATTGCGCCACCCGGGAAGCCCTGCATTGTCTTTCATTTTATTTAGGCATCTAGCTGTAATGTAAAGTTGGATCATGAAATATTCCATATTTTAATACAGATGAGAGAAAAACAAATGTCTTTGTGTGACTGGTAGCCAAACATCCTGATATAAAAGCTTTTATATTAGCTAAGATTTGATAAGAAAAGCATTCAGTGATATATAAAAAGGAATATTTTACCAGAATTAGACCTTACGCATTTGTGGGAGCTAGTTCAGTAGTCTAGTGGCTATGGCTCTGCATCTAGTTTTAGGACTGAATTCAGGTCTATAGGGGTTGAAAAGGAAAGATGCATAGCAGGGGAAAACAAGGACTAACTGGAAGCCATATCTGTCTCTTACCACCTCCAGCCTTTATGATAAGGGCCACCTGCAGGATAGCCTGCAGCTCTTCACTGTGGATCTGCACACCACTGGCCCATGATTCAAAGCTGAAGGAGAAGATCCAGTGGGAGCAGAACAGACTGCAAGTAGGATTGCTGTTCCCAAACAACTATTGAGCCCACATATGAGTGAGGATATGTGGAAGCAGCAATAGCACCTGGCCCTGCACCAAACTTGAGAGCATAAAAAATAAGGCCAGGCTTCCCTGGTGATGCAGTGGTTGAGAGTCCGCCTGCGAATGCAGGGGACACGGATTCGTGCCCTGGTCCGGGAAGATCCCACATGTCGCGGAGTGGCTATGCCAGTGAGCCACGGCCGCTGAGCCTGCACGTCCGAAGCCTGTGCTCCACAAAGGGAGAGGCCGCAACGGGAGAGGCCACAAGAGTGAGAGGCCCGTGTACCGCAAAAAAACAAAAACAAACAAACAAAAAAACATAGGGCCACTTCTCCTTCCACACAAACTTCTCTTATGGCCAATCTAACTTGACACCATGCAGTGAAGAAAATCGTGAAACATGGCTCTAGCTTAGTTAAATTGACACAGTGAAAAGAAGCAACATAGGTTTTACTGCAGAAAGCAAATTGAGAAAACTAACATAAATCTTTTTATATAAATTAAATGGGAAGACATACAATAGGCTTCCAAAGAATGTCCACAGGCTGCCTCAGGTTGTGGAGACTTCCTAGGCTAAGCCATCTGCTCAATTCAGAAAAGGTCATCTGATACCCACAATTGGAAATAAGCCAGAAGAAGAAAAAAATCTTAGTAAAAATTGTATGTGATGAAACAGTCCCTTTACCCTTTCATAAATAGATAGAGGATATAGACACGGAGATAGAGATACATAAAATTTAAAATAATCTATTCTTTTTTATAGTTGAAGATATATCAGTACCATCAACCATGGTAGTTCAGAGCCTCTGAGTTGAAATTAATAGTAGGCATGCCTGACTGTCACTGTTTGCAGATGACATGATACTATACATAGAGAATCCTAAAGATGCTACCAGAAAACTACTAGAGCTAATTAATGAATCTGGTGAAGTAGCAGGATACAAAATTAATGCACAGAAATCTCTGGCATTCTTATACACTAATGATGAAAAATCTGAAAGTGAAATCAAGAAAACACTCCCATTAACCACTGCAACAAAAAGAATAAAATATCTAGGAATGAACCTACCTAAGGACACAAAAGACCTATATGCAGAAAATTATAAGACACTGATGAAAGAAATTAAGGCTGATACAAATAGATGGAGAGATAGACCATGTTCTTGGATTGGAAGAATCAACATTGTGAAAATGACTCTACTACCCAAAGCAATCTACACATTCAATGCAATCCCTATCAAACTACCACTGGCATTTTTCACAGAACTAGAACAAAAAATTTCACAATTTGTATGGAAACACAAAAGACCCTGAATAGCCAAAGCAATCTTGAGAAAGAAAAATGGAGCTGGAGGAATCAGGCTCCCTGACTTCAGACTACATTACAAAGCTACAGTAATCAAGACAGTATGGTACTGGCACAAAAACAGAAATACACATCAATGGAACAGGATAGAAAGCTCAGAGATAAACCCATGCACATATGGTCACCTTATCTTTGATAAAGGAGGCAGGAATGTACAGTGGAGAAAGGACAGCCTCTTCAATAAGTGGTTTTGGGAAAACTGGACAAGTACATGTAAAAGTATGAGATTAGATCACTCCCTAACACCATACACAAAAATAAACTCAAAATGGATTAAAGACCTAAATGTAAGGCCAGAAATTATCAAACTCTTAGAGGAAAATATAGGCAGAACACTCTATGACATAAATCACAGCAAGATCATTTTTGACCCACTTCCTAGAGAAATGGAAATAAAAACAAAAATAAACAAATGGGACATAATGAAACTTCAAAGCTTTTGCACAGCAAAGGAAACCATAAACAAGACCAAACGACAACCCTCAGAATGGGAGAAAATATTTGCAAATGAAGCAACTGACAAAGGATTAATTTCCAAAATTTACAAGCAGCTCATGCACCTCAATAACAAAAAAACAAACAACCCAATCCAAAAATGGGCAGAAGACCTAAATAGACATTTCTCCAAAGAAGATATACAGACTGCCATGAAAGAATGCTCAACATCATTAATCATTAGAGAAATGCAAATCAAAACTACAATGAGAGGGGCTTCCCTGGTGGCACAGTGGTTGAGAGTCCACCTGCCGATGCAGGGGACACGGGTTCGTGCCCCAGTCCGGGAAGATCCCACATGCCACAGAGCGGCTGGGCCCGTGAGCCATGGCCGCTGAGCGTGTGCATCCGGAGCCTGTGCTCTGCAATGGGAGAGGCCACAACAGTGAGAGGCCCGTGTACCACAAAACAAACAAAAAAACAAAACTACAATGAGATATCATCTCACACCAGTCAGAATGCCCATCATCAAAAAGTCTACAAACAATAAATGCTGGAGAGGGTGTGGAGAAAAGGGAACACTCTTGCACTGCTGGTGGGAATGTGAATTGGTACAGCCACTATGGAGAACAGTATGGAGTTTCCTTAAAAAACTACAAATAGAACTACCATATGACTCAGCAATACCACTACTGGGCATATACCCTGAGAAAACCATAATTCAAAAAGAGTCATGTACCAAAATGTTCATTGCAGCTCTATTTATAATAGCCAGGAGATGGAAACAACCTAAGTGTCCATCATCGGATGAATGGGTAAAGAAGATGTGGCACATATATACAATGGAATATTACTCAGCCATAAAGAGAAACGAAATTGAGCTATTTGTAATGAGGTGGATAGACCTAGAGTCTGTCATACAGAGTGAAGTCAGTCAGAAAGAGAAAGACAAATACCGTATGCTAACACATATATATGGAATTTAAGAAAAAAAAAATGTCATGAGGAACCTAGGGGTAAGACAGGAATAAAGACACAGACCTACTAGAGAATGGACTTGAGGATATGGACTTGAGGGGAGGGGGACTTGAGGGGATGGACTTGAGGGGAGGGGGAAGGGTAAGCTGTGACAAAGTGAGAGAGTGGCATGGACATATATACACTACCAAACGTAAAATAGATAGCTTGTGGGAAGCAGCCACATAGCACAGGGAGATCAGCTTGGTGCCTTGTGAACACCTAGAGGAGTGGGATAGGGAGGGTGGGAGGGAGGGAGATGCAAGAGGGAAGAGATATGGGAACATATGTATAATTGATTCACTTTATTATAAAGCAGAAACTAACCATTTTAAAGCAATTATACTCCAATAAAGATGTAAAAAAATAATAATTTAAAAAAAAGAAAAAGAATAGTAGGCATGCTTGAGCTGGAGTCCTGAGAGCCCAACCAACTTTCAACTCTTCTTAATAAATCTTCCCTTCTTGTTGATCCAAGCTATTTTCTTCATATTTAAGAGCTTGTATTCCTTTTACACCATTAATTTAGGAAAAAACAAGGGAAAGTCTTATACAATGATGAGACTAATCAATCCATTTGAATGTCAAGTGTATACATATTTTTAATTCAGAAAGACCAGTTTGAAATTTGTCAATATTAATCCCATGCAGTTGTAAGTATATATGTTTATTAATTTTCTATTTTCTAGCTTTCAGTTCAGAGGATCAAGTACATGCTAGATTGTGAAACATCTCATTTTAACTCAATATTTATAGTAGATGTGAGTTGCCATAAGAATACTGATTTATATTTCTATGTGTTGAGGGCCATATCAAGTGCTTGTTTGAATAACATGCAATAAACTATTTGGCTATTAATCAAGAGTAGAGATGGATAAATAACTTTTCAATATTATAAATCCTTCATTTATCTCTAAGTGTTATGCTTTATTCAAAACAGATCCTTAGGAATTTAGCACAGGATGTTCTCCAGGTCCTCCAGGAGATTCAACATGATGTCATAATTTATACTTTAACATGTTACTCCTAGGGCATCCATCCACTTAGTGATTACAGGAGTGACTTACAGTAGGAAAGGGCAGCTACTGAGGTTTAAAAAAAAAAAATGAGGGATAGTGAATACCAAGATGTGGAAAGAAATTAAGTAAGGAATGAAAAAAACTAAAATATATAAGGAGGAAAAAATTAGTAACTGTGACTACTCATCAAAGAACAGTGTTAAATTGTTTCCTCTCTGTTTCTGCCTCTCTCCCTCTTTCTCTCACATACATGCACAGGCACATGAACATTTAAAACAAAAGCTATTGAGCACTGTGATAAGCTCTATAAACACAACCAAGAATAAGACACAGACAACATTCAGTATAATTGAGGAAGCTTGTATAGCCATTTGCCTCCATCCCACCAGAATCATAGTTTCCACTCAATGTTTAACAATTAATTATTTATTGTCATAGCTAAACTTGTATATCTTCTCTTTGAAACTTTTTCTAACACTACTGAATTAGTCATCCCCATTTTGTGTGGTCTAAGTTATTATTTGTGATAATTCTAACTGATCTTCATGATAATTAGTACTAATAACTGTAACAGATACTCTTTCAATAAAAGACATTATAATAGGTTCAATAGTTTGGGACAGTTGAGTCTGAGACTCTAAAAGAATGTACGAACAGTTGTAGTTTGAGACTGAGTTGTGTAGACTGTTGGAGCTTGAGCCACAACTATGGGCCACTAGCTCAGAAGAAAAATATTGTTTAATTTTCATAGTAAGTCTTCAAAACAAATGTCTTTTCACCTTGTTTATAGATAAGACACTTGGATCCTACAGAGATTATCTTTAACAAAAATTCTTTGACATAATGAGAAGTATGATTGAGCCCAAGTATTTATAATGCTAATACCCAATTCTCACTGAATTGCAACCATCTGTATAACTACTGTGTTCTCTGTTTCTTGTACCTGGCAAATGTGGGTTCATATAACACTCATATTAACACTGGCTCATATAAATACTCCATAAATACTCCTTATTAATACTTATCTGAAGTTGATATGCACTAGTGTCAGTTGTCTTTGGTTCTTGTCTTCCCTGATTATTTAGTTCAAGCACCTTACCAGTTGTGGCAAAATTTGAATTCACTCTGGCTGCACAATTTCCTTACCCTATATTGATATTGTACTGAAAAATAAAAATAAATATCAGTAACAACACAGGGTTTTCTTACTGTGCTAATAAAAGTCAAACAGGGCTTCCCTGGTGGCTCAGTGGTTGAGTCCGCCTGCTGATGCAGGGGATACAGGTTCGTGTCCCGGTCTGGGAATATCCCACATGCCATGGAGCGGCTGGGCCCATGAGCCATGGCCGCTGAGCCTGCGCGTCCGGAGCCTGTGCTCCGCAACGGGAGAGGCCACAACAGTGAGAGGCCCGCGTACCACAAAAAGTCAGACAAGTGTTCATTAATAAATAGAGATAAATTAATGTATATTTATTGGATATTTTCTTAATTATTTGTTGATAGGCTTTATGACTTTAATAGACTCAAGTTTTGTTATATTTATGGGTCAATAAACATTTCATATATATATTAAATACAATGTTCATATATGCCTATTAAAGTAAGTGAGTCCAACCTACTAAGCAGCAGAAGTGAGTTTTTTAATTGGAGTTTTAAGAATCCTATAGGAGGAGATATGGATATTAACTCTGAGTACAGTCAGAGGAGAAAGTCTATTGTTCATAGTATTCCCTGACTTGTCAAAAAAAAGAAAAGAAAGGAAAATGGAAGGGAAGGGAAGGGAAGGGAAGGGAAGGAAAAAGCAGGAATTTCTGACTTGATTAGCGTTTACAGAAAAAGAATGAGTGGAGGAGAGAATACTACAGAGTAGATGCATCTAATATTTATACCCATTAGGTTAAATTTGAGGTTTGGCATTATCTTAGTCTATTGACAGTAACCCTATTGTACAGGTCTTCCCAAATTTCCTTGATCACATTAATAGCCAGGTACACAAACTTGCAGAATCATTTGAAGTCTCCAGTAAAGGAGTTTAGGAACATGCATTTTAATGAATTCACATTTGAGAAACAACAGGCAAACTGGACTTTGGAATAGAAAAATATAATTTAGATTCCGAGCTCTCCCGTTAATTATCTATTTGACTTCATATGTATCTTTTTTAAATTAACCTTAGCAGAATTTTTATGGTGTCCATCATGTTTAGAAGACTTCTTGCTTGGTACTACAGTTGAGTATCTTAACTTTATAAAGTAATAGGTTCAAAAGAGATGTGTTCTAATGTCTTTTCCAGCTTCAAAATGTTGATACCATAAAACAGCTCCATTTGTTTTTTTGCTTATTTATCTGTGTTATTTTCAAGAGATTTGTGGGAGCATAGCTTATTTGGAAAATGTTGAGATGAAAGGGATAAATTAGCAGAAGTTTAAGCATATTGAGATTATCTCAATAGCCTTCTGATATACACAATTTCAGACACTCTATTAACCTAATCCAAGGAGATACAGTTATGAGTCACTTAGCGTGAGAATTGTTTTTTAACAGAATGGTATAACAATATCAATGAGATTAAAATATATGTATTTGACTTTGCCAAATCACTTGTGTAGCAATCTAGATTAACTATTTGTAGTAAACAACTGAACTATTTGATATGGTAAATTCGTACTAATCTGATAAAAATATATAGCTAAAATTTGAATCTCAGAAAATATTTTCATTGCCTCAAATATATTTTATTAATCTTAATATACTCTCTGAAAGTGTACTAAACATATTCTCAATATAAATTAGTTGCTGAAGTATATTCATATTAAAAATAATCACTAATTCAGTCAAGAAAAAATTTGTATATCAACATTATGGGGGGAATTTTAAATTTATAGAAGTGATGAAAATGAGGATATTACATTCTAATTTTATTAGTCATAGAAGATCCAGTGGTTAACACCATAATCAAATTTGTGATATTACTGTGCTGGAACTCTGAAATGATAATACTTTGGAGGATTGTTGGGTTGAGTAAATTATATAAGAACTATAAAATACTATGCAACAAAGATGAAATAATCCTATATAATACAGCATGATAACACCAAAATAGTTATCTATTGTTCAAGAAAGTAAATATTTTCAGTTTTGGCCCATAAAAATAGTACTGTACATTTTTATATATATATATATGGTTCTGTACATTTATATATATACACATATATTTGCACAAAAAATACATATATATGTATATTTATAAAAACTGAATTAATTTCTATAGTCTAACATCTCAAATTTTCATGTAATAAAATTAAAGATTATGCATATTTTAAAATGTTAGCATATATTGTATTTTTCCAAATATAGCATGGTAATAAAAAAGTGCTCAGCAACATATGAGAGTGCCAACATTTCCATTAGCAATGGAAGGCATTCCCTTTGTCAATCTGATGTTATTTACATTTGTATTTTCTTTACTGATGCTAAAGATGAGCACATTTTAACTTTTGTGATGAATTTTTTATTCATATTCTTTTCAGATTTTTCTCCAGACCTTATTTCTCTTATTTATCTCTTTTAAAAATCAGATTCGAAATTTTACTTCATAAATATTGAAAATATTTTTAGTAGCCCATCATTTGCATTTTGACTCTGTATGTTTTGCCATTTAAAAAAATTTTCATATTGCTAAATACGTGTATCTTTCCCTTATGATCATGAGTTTTCTTTTTTCTTGGGGATATACATTTCATGTTTTCTCAAGTATTTTCCTTGTCATTTAATATTTTTTTTGCATCTAAATCTCTGATATGTTGGGAATTATCTATTTATAGGAGTGAAATGAAAAATTAGAAAATGTGTTTTTTGCTTTCAGATGGATAATCAATTAAGATGAGATCATTTATAAATAAACCTCCTTTCCTCACTGAATTGAAATGTAAACATTTTTATATTAAACCTTATGGACTGTGTATTCTGTTACACTGATCTAATTCATGATTCCTGTGATAATATCATGTTATAATTACAATGGTTTTATAGAAAAATTCAATAGCTTGTAAACTGTGTTCTCCATAATTCTTTTTTTTCTTGTATTTTCTTGTTTAATGGAACTCTAGACTTCCTTATTAGAATCTAGAAAAGTATCCTCGTATTGTCAATGTAATTTCATTATACTTACATATTATTTTTGGAGGATTGTTTCTTTCTTGAAATTAAATCTTCTCATTAAGAACACAGTATACCTATTTTTTCTTACAGTTTCAATGTCCTTAAAAATTGGTGTTTCCCTCATATAAATCCTATACATTCCTTATTACATTTATTCCTCAGGTTCTTATATCTTTGATCACTATTTTGAATATATATTTATGCATGTGTGTTTATTTATATCTGTATATAGCTCTTTCTTGAGTTAGAGAAAAACTATTTTTTGTGTTTATTTTCTTATCCAACTATCTTAAAAATTCTCACTTATTTCACTGTCTATTAAAAAGTCTCACTTATTTCACTAACTGGAGACTCAAGTTTATAATCCTATCATTTAAAAAATATACAAACTTGGCATTTCTTTCCAAAATATGTATCAATTTTCCCTGATCATGAATTATATAGTGAGGAAAAGCATTCCTCTTTTATTCCTGAATTTAAAAGACTTCAATATTTCAACGTTGTCTAATGTTTCCTACTGTGCTTTGAAAATTAACTCTATCCTGTTTAACTAGTTTCTATTTCTATCTTACTTAGAATTTTACTATGAATGACTGATATTTTTTATCACTTGGCTTCCCAGAATCTATTGTTAAATTATTTGTTTTCCTTCTTTATTTTTTTCCCTTGCAATGAATTTTCTAGATTAAAAGCTGACTGATCATATTATGTTGTTTTTATGAATTGCTGGATCCATATATAATTCTGCATGTTTTATTTGTATTTACAAGTGACTATAAATTTGGATTATCTTTGTTAGAATATTAAGTTTATACTAAGTTCCAATTGTTTTTATAATCTAAAGAATAAAGAAATTACTTTTTGTTTAGAAACATAAACAAAACAATAGAAAACATTGGCATTCCATATCTTTCCTTTAAAGGTGGAGTTTTAATTGCCTTTCTGATTTCTTCATTAGTATTTGCCTGTTCAATTTTTTTAACTTCTCCCATGTAAAATTGTTACTTTATATTATGCTGAAAAATAATCAATTTTCTCAAGATTTTCTCAAGTATTGTGATTGCATTGCATGTCATATTCTCTTATAATTTTAGTTTTTTCATTGTTAGATTTGTTTCTCTTTTTCTATTTATGAGTTTAAGATGCTTTAGGCAACAAGTAAAATAAACAAATCTGGATAATCAAATGACGTCTATAAACAACAAGAGATGTCACATAAATTAAAATTTTAACACTGTTTATTAATAACTATGTACCTAGTTGTGAAGAAAGACATGGATATAATGTGATAAAAACATTTTAATGGAAGATACAAAGGAAAAAGATAAGTTGAAAAATTAAAAAGGTGTAAAGGTGTCAAAGCTTCATAGTTGTGCATAGACCTCTGTGTCCTCAGTCAGGGTTTTACTATTAGTCATCATTTTCTTTTTTGGATCTCTTGGGGCCAAGCCAAGCAGTTTTCTCTGTGGTTGGCTCTCCTGGTTGGCAAAAACAAGAGTCTCTATAAAGGTATTTTTGGTCTTACCAAACCATGGATTTAATAATTTTACTGTCATACAATGCATTAAACCTCATTGTATTGCTTTACAAAAATAAGAGAAAGAAATACAAGGAAAGGAAAGGAGAAGAGAGGGAAGGGAAGGGAAGAGGAGGAGAGAGAATTCTGGAGATAGGACAGTCCCAGGTCTCATTAAATAAGCAGCTCAACAACATTATTGAGACCCAACTATCTTCAATATTTCCCCTCATCCATCTTTAGGATGTTGCTTTTCCTTTGAAAGCAGTGTTTTTCAAACTTTAACCTGTGTCAGAATCACCTGGAGAGCTTGTTACAGCATAGGGCTTCTACTTTAGTAGCTCTGGGCTGGAGTGGGTCAAGATTTTGTTTTTCTAACTTATTTCCAGGTAACGTTGATGCTGCTGGGTGCACCCTAATTTAAGAAATAATCTTACTGACTTCCCTCATGGCTCCCTAAATGGGTGGAAACTTTTCAGGCATTTAATACAGATTTCAGCATTCTTAGACAGAAAATAAAACACCCCTATCTAGTGTCTCATTTTAGAAACTTTTTTTTTCATAAGCCAGTGAGTTGCCTTTCCCTCTCTCTTTATTTTTGAGAATTTTGCTATATGTCCATAACTAAAGCAAGGTCTCTGTAGCATGATTTAGTTTATCCATGTTTATTTAGATACATCAAAATTGACCATCTGGGTTCTCCTGAAGACCTTGATCACCTGCAGGGCAGTAAAAAATAATTTGTTTTATAGGCAACAAAATGGGCAGAATGATTATGAATAGGAAATTAACAGAGCCTTAAATAACAGAAATTGCTGTAAATTTTACCTCTCTCTTTTTTACATAAATTAAGCTACGAAAGATTCATTGTTCTTTTTTTTTTTTGCGGTATGCGGGCCTCTCACTGTTGTGGCCTCTCCCGTTGCGGAGCACAGGCTCCGGACCCACAGGCTCAGCGGCCATGGCTCACGGGCCCAGCCACTCCACGACATGTGGGATCTTCCCGGACCGGGGCACGAACCCGTGAACCCTGCATCGGCAGGCGGACTCTCAACCACTGTGCCACCAGGGAAGCCCTCATTGTTCTTTTTTAAAAAAAGAATTTTATTGTTCAGTTCTATTATTTTCCCTTTTGTCATATTTCATTAGTAATAATTTAATTTCCCAATTCTGTGGTTTTAGTGTCAATTTATTAAATATTTAATTTATTTAATCTGATTTTTATAATAAATATGTATGCAGTAATAATTATTTGTCTAAATATATTCTTGCTTGATTCCCATAGGTTTACTGAATTGCTCTGCTTTTCATTATTTTCTGGTTTATTTGCAATCATTTTCTTTTGCATTTACTTACTAGAGATTATTTAATATTATCTAGTATCCTGTGGTTATTTTGGAGAATCTTAATTTTTAAAAGTATAAATCTCTCCCCATGGGGGCCCAGTGTGCAATTGCTGCAAACAGCAACCTCCTCGGTAGTGTATGCAGCCTGTTACCTGCATGGGTTGCCCCAAGGGACCTTAGAGACAGCCCTTTCCAGTGGACATTCATGACTGGCATGCTGTTCCCAATCTAGGCTCCAGACAGGTATGCCCGGTGCCTTTGGAAAGCCCCAGGACACAGTGGCCAGGGTCTACATTGGCCAATTCATAATGTCCATCAGCACTAAGCTGCAGAACAAGGAGCATGTGATTAAGGCCCTCTATAGGGCCAAGTTCAAGTTCCCTGGCCATCAGAAGATCCACATCTCCAGGAAGTGGGGATTTACTAAGTTTAATGCGGATAAATTTGAAAACATGATGGCAGAAAAGCAGTTCATCTTGGAAGGCTGTGGGGTCAACTACATCCTTAATTGTGGCCCTCTAGACAAATGGCGGGCCCTGCACTCATGAGAGCCTTGGTGCTGCCCCCTCCTTACTCATGTCCACCAATAAATCCTACTTTCCTGTGGGGGAAAAAAAAGTATATATCTCCTTTGATCATGTTTCTATTCTTGATTTTTAAGTTTCATCACATTATAACATAAAATATCTACCCTTTTGGAACTAAATACGAGTATCTTTGTAATCAAGTATATGATAGGTTTTTGTAAGGGAAGTATGGATAAAAGAAAAATGTGCATTATCTATAGAGATGAAAATTGCATACATGTAACATTTGTACACACAAACATTTAAGGTTTTGATGATGCATTATTTAAATCTTTTATGTTATTGCTATATATTTGGTTTTCTGTATAACTGGCATCTTACATTCTCAAAAGGGTATATTAAATCATCCACTAAACTTGTGCTTTTTTTAAGTTGCCCTGCATTTCCAATTAGTTTTTATTTATTTGGCTTTTTGTCATTTGTTTATAAGTGGCTGGTAGCTTCATGGATTTAAAATTTAGTAAGTACATGTTCCTCTTTCTCCTATAGAATGCTTTTGACCCTTAGCTCCAATTTGATATTTGCTATGTATGATTTTTTTTCATTTTCACTTGCTTGGCATATATTTGTTTAAGCCTTAGTTTTCAATTTTAGGCTAGTTTGTTATGGATGATATCTACCTTATTGACTTTTTTTTAATATCCAGTCGGCCCTCCACATCGACATCAGATCGAATTCACGGATGTGGAACTTGGAAAGACCAAGCACCGCCTGTACTACTCTGTTTTATATAAGGAACTTAATTGAGCATCCATGGATTTTGGTATCACCGAGGGAGGGGGCGTGTCCTGGAACCAACAGCCCGAGGATAATGAAGGGCAACTGTATGAATCTTATGGGCTGACACCCAATCTGACAACATCTGTATTTTGATAAGGGAGTCAGCCAATCCACGTGTAGTGTAATAACTGACATTTGATTGTATTCCTGTCCTTGGTACCTATTATCTGATTGTGTTTCTGCTCATTTATCTTTCACTTTTCCTAGTTCTTAAATTCAGTTCTGCTTTTCAATTTTGCCTGATCCTTCCCTTTCTTATCAACAATAAGTAAAGCCATATTTCTTCAGTCTTTCAAATTATGCTCTCACCCACATGATTTATTCACCAACAGCTTTTCCATCAGAGTGAAACATTTTGAATACTTTCACTTTGCTACTTCCTTCTTCTACAACATGAAAGCTTAATTTAGAATTATTTTACTTGCCTGATTTTATCTCTGATTATATTGCCAAAATATAAAATGCCTTAGTTCTGGGTTATTATATATTTTTCTCACACACTTTATCTTCTGCCTCAATAATCATAACTTATTACTAATTTTTACCTATAGTTATGATATTACCATCTGAATTTAAGCATAGATAATATAAGGTTTTTCACCAGCCACTGTTTGCCTAATGTATCTTTAAATATCTGTACTGATGCAATTGATATTTGGTTAGAGTACATATAGGAGTGAATATTTTCTGAGTTCTCACATGTCTAAATATGTCATACTTGATGTTGACAGTAAAGGGACATATTGGCTGGATAGAGAACTCTGGCTTTCTGTCATATTCTCTCAGTCTACAGATGTTCTTCCAATGTTCTTATCTTCTAGTATAGCAGATAACATAACTGTAAGTAGGATTTATTTGGGTCTGAAGGTCAGTAAAATATCCATTTATCCTGAGAATGTAGAAATATTACTGTTGTGCCTTAGAATGTCTTTAAAATTAATTTTTCTAGGAATTTTTTTAAGTAAAAATTTTCTTCAATTTAGGGAAATTCTCTTATGTTCAATAACCATCTCTGCAATATTTGTCTGTTATATAATTTCTTTTATTTGCATATGAGATTTCCTTTACCTGTTCTACATGCCTGTTATTTTCCCTCATGAATTTCATTTCTATGTATATTACAGAGAGAAAAGTCACAATTTATATATTATTTGACCTTCCTCAATAATATTTCTATTCATAATAGTAAAAATCCTGTTTTTCAGTTAATCTATAAATTTAAAATTTGAAAACCTTGGGATTTCTTTTGTTTCAGAAAATCATTGTGCCTATTTGTGGGCTTTCTCATTACTATTATTTTTGTTAACTTTTTCACAATGAAATCCTGTCTTTTTCATTTAATGTACTTCAAGGAGAGACTTTTGTTCTGAATGTCTACCCTGAACATCCATCTTCATTGTTCATGCTAACACATCCTTTATTGAGCTGTAATTATTTTCTCTTCTTGATCATGATTTTGAGTTCAATAAGCCCTAATGTATTCCTTCAGGATTCCTTTCTCACTGGTGAATGAATGACTAGAAGATGTGGAGGATTCTTCTCTAGGGAGCAGGTAGAGAAAAAGCTGATAGAGATTTATTCCACTGTGAATGCACATGGAGGAATTTCATATCTCAAGTCTTCCTGGTATGTGTCAAAAGTCCTCCTCCAAGCAGTAAGCCTGGTGACAATCAACACACAAGAACTGTTTACCAATACATCAAATGGAGTCAGCAGGTTCTAGTAGGTTCTGCCAAGATAACACCCAGCCAATGGTAGGCACAGCCCCTTTCTGATGGAATTTACTGGATTCTGCATGCTGAGGCTTCAGGGAGTCTTGAGGTCCTCATTATTTGCCTGGGATCTGGAAGCAAAGCACAATCTCTCATCCACTGTAGACCCTATTCTTATACTCCATACAAAGAAGAAGAAGGTACCACGTCTATTTTTTTTATAGAGGTACAGGGAGAAATGCTGAGGTCAGATGAATGATCTGGGTTCTGCCTAATTTCACCACCCTATAAAAGAATTTGGGAAGAAGAATGGATACAGATGGCAACAAATAATAATGTTTTATATGCCCAGGCATTGCTGCGAGTTTTTAAAATATATTTCTTATTTAATTCTTATAATAACCTTGTATAATAGATCCATTTTATATGTTAGCAAATTGAGGCATTGAGGCATTACACAACTTGGCCAATGTTATGCTGCTGGTAGAGTAAAGGAAATAAGATTAAACCAAAGAGGTATAAATGATAATCAGAACCATCATGCTATATTATTTATTTCACTAGTTTCTTATCAGTTTATTTCTATCTGAACACAACATGCACAAAATGTAAACCCGTCATTTGTTTGTCTATTTTGCACATATTTCATCATAGGGAAAGAAAAGACTTTTGTCAGGACTTGGGAATATAAACAAGATGGCTCAAACATTTAAGAGCTTATAATCTAATGGGCTTGATAGAAAATACAATTAATTTTTAAACATTAATCCCAGTATTGATATACATAAGTGTGTGTGTAGAGGGAGAGAGAAAGTGAGAGAGAGGGAGAGTTTTATAAATTGACATAAAACATTTCCAAAATGTTTACAAAGCAGCTTATTTTACCACGTTAACCATTATCTACCTAAAGGATGCCAACAAATAGTTAAAAATGAAATGGATCATAGCAGCAGTGACTCGTTTACATATTATAAATTTTACTTTAGTGCATGGTTTCTCAACCTAGGTACTACAGGTGTTTTGGGCTGAACAGTGCTCTTGTGGGAGGGGCTGTACTGTGCACTGTAGAGTATTTAGCACTAACTCTATCCTTTACCCAGTATATGCTAGTAGCACCAACTCCACAGCTGTGACAACCAAAAATGTCTCCAGACCTTGACAGATATCCCTTGGGGGAGAAACTGCCCTTGGTTAAGAACCATTGCTCGGGGCAGCATACCATCCCTAACTTCTCCCACATGGAGGGGTTTCAACATCTGCAAAACAGCTCAAAGATATTGTTGTGTGTATCATTAATGGGGAACAAGACCTTGCCCCAAGGCTACTCTTGACTGTTTCTCCACTGTCTCACATCCCCTCCCTTCCCTAATTAACAACTGCTTGAATCTGCCCATTGGAACCCAGGGAAGATCATGGAGGCTGAATGAAGGCTGTTTCCCATAATCAAAGAAATGGGGGACACAGAAAGTCTTTGTGCCCAGGAGCCCCACAGGGCCCTGTGCAGTATCAATCCCCCCTTTTCTTTGATACTCCTCAATCTTGAGGAGAATAGATGTTCGACAAGAAAAGGGAACCATCGTTTTGGATAGAGATGTTAATCATAAACTTGGGAGAGGAACTCAGTTTCAGGGGGACTTGGTTTTTAGGGAACAGGGTCTACTCAACCATAAAGAGTAACACTTTCCTAGCATCAACAAGACAACTCCTTAAAAGATAACATTCCTTCTTGATCTTGTAAGGGGTCACATGACTCACCATGATCATGCTTAGATCTGGATTATGTAAACTGTCAATAATATGTCATTTGATGTACAACCCTCTACCTCAAAAAACTTACATAACTGTGCCTTGACTTCTAACGGGTGAAACAGTTCTCAGAGCTTTCTGAGATGCTCTTCCTGGGTTACAATCCTCAAATTTGGCTCAAATAAAATTTTCCAAATTTATTCTCAAAAAAGAAAAATAGAACCATTGCTCTGGTGCTATTCTTCAGGGATAACATTATTTATACTAACAAGAAAGAAGTTTTTATATTTAAAGATTTAGTGGTAAAAACGGCAATTTAAAATTTTAAAGAATCCAGTTGTTAACCTGCCAATGCCAATTCTTATCTCAGACAGGTTTAATGATCATCCCTTAGTGGAAACGGCATTTCTAAATGAATTTTTTTTAACATCTTTATTGGGGTATTATTGCTTTACAATGGTGTGTTAGTTTCTGCTTTATAACAAAGTGAATTAGTTATACATATACATATGTTCCCATATCTCTTAATTCATGGTCTCTACAGGATCTTTCACAAGGCTCTCTGTCTCAAGCTGTATCAGTCGTGTCTGTTTAGTTTCTTGAAATAATATCTGTTATTCATTATGTGGGTAATTGCATTCACCTTAGAGCTGGTATTTCCTCCACCTGGGACAGAGATGTCTAAGTTCCCATAATTCTTTGGGCTTCCAACAATAGTTTGACACACCAACCAGACAAGTTGTCCTAAATGAGCCTTACTCATAAGTCACTGGGTCTGAGAGCAGAACATTTACTAAAATGGAGGCAAGAGAAAACAAAGACTAAGGTTTATGCTCCAGTCTTTGTCTATTGAAACTCTGACTTTAACATTGGTGCTTTTCTCTGTTAAATATTAACTTGCATCCTTTATTCAACTCCATAAGCTTGGCATGTAGCCATTTCAGTTTGTTCACTCCTGGCAAAGACACTTTCATATCAAAAAAGGCATTAGTAGATTAGTCACATTTTTAGCACAAATATGTGGACTTTGTGCTACCAGAGCTTTGCATGCATTAATTCAGAAAGTGCTTAGAATAATACCTGGAACTCAATAAGGCATATGATTGAAGCCACCTCATTATTAAATCTTTGAACTTCTTAACTCTATGTTAATTCTTAGGCTTTTATAATAAGTTAGCCATTCATCAATGTTGTACAGTATAACCACATTTAGTTTTGTGAGTTATTGCAGTGGCCAAACATATAGACAAGCAACTTTCTCATTCAGGATGGGGGCTCTCTCCTGCTTGACACATTATGACAGTTCTCTCTAGCAGTCAAACCTACCCTTGAAGGACAATTTTGTTTATTGTTTTATATGTTATACCCAAGCTTTCCCCTTAGTATTTACCTACACTTCATTTAAGGAAAAGTAGTCTGATGTTGTATCAGGGATTCTGATGTTACTCAAACCCCAAATAAAATATTGAAAATAAAAATAATACCTATACCATTGTAATATTCCACCAATTCTTCTTTTTCAATGAGAGAAGTTACTACTCCCTCTAATATATCAACTTGCATCTTTTGCAACAGCCCATTTATTACAGTTTTCTTGGGCAATAAATTCCCTTCAAAATCTTTACATCTAATGCTAGACATAGAAAATTTCAAGCTGTGAGATCCAATTGTCACATCCTTAAAATCAGTTCCAGGTCTAAAGCAAGAAAAATCAAGCATGTATAATCTTCTATTTTTGGAAAATGAAACACAACGTTTTTAAATGGGAAAAAACAAAAAGCAAGTTTCTTGTCAGCTATAATCACTTAGTGCCCAAAGTAATATATGTACATTTACAATTAGCTCTGTGTTTTATATATATATATTATATATATATGATTATTTTATAATATTGTAATTATATATGTGTCATATATATATGATTATTTTATAATATTGTAACTATAAGAGGACCTTTTAAAAATTATTTGATGAGGAATTTAGAATTACAAACTGTTGGTAGGTGGAATTGGTTTCATTCATGCCCAGTTAAGGCATCAGTGCTCCTGAGGCAGCTAAATATTATCAGTTGCCCTTGGACCTACAGTTTCAGTTCTGGATCCATTGCTTACTAGGTGTATTATTTTGGCCAAATTGTTTATTTTTTCTAAGCTTTAGTTACCCCATTGTATTAGGGTTCTCCAGGGAAACAGGACCAATAGGCTATACATAGATTTATACAGAAAGATGTTTATTGTAAGAGACTAGTTCACACAATTATGGAGACTGAGAAGTCCCATGATTTGTCTACAAGCTGGAGGCCCAAGGAAGCTGGTGGTGTAGTTCCAGTCCAAACCTGAAGGCCTGAGAAACAGGGGAGCCAATAGTAAGTCCCAGTCTGAGTCCAAAATCGCACCAGTGTCTGAAGTCAGGAGAATATGAGTGTCCCAGTGCAAGCAAGAGAACAAATTCATCCTTCCTCTGCCTTTTGTTCTACTTATGTCCTCAGTGAATTGGATGATGCCCACCTGCATTGATGAGAGTGGTCTTCTTTCCTCAGTCTACCAATTCAAAAGCCAATCTCTTCCAGAAACACCCTCACAGACACACCCACAAATATTTTACCTGCTCTCTAGATATCCCGAAGCCCAGTCAGGTTGACAGCAAAATTAACCATCATGCCCATCCATAAGATAAGAATTATATTTGGGATCTTACGTTTGTTGTGAAGATTAAATGAGATAATGCATGCTAGCACATTCACAGAATGTTTGACAAAACACAAAGTGTTTAATGTGTTAGCTGCTAATAGCATTTCAATATATCTCATCATTCAAACATAAGATGGGTAGAGATTACTCTTGAGGGCAAATGTGTAAGACCTTGATAATAATCACACCACCTCACACTGTGCCCACACGCCAGTCCCAAGATGGATTATAAGACAGATTTATGTACCATTTAAAAATAAATGTACTCTAGTTAGTACAGTTATTTAGGAGATGGGATAGCCTAGGCACTACATTGTTCTTAAGTTAGCACTGGATCTCAAGGTGTCAAATAGAGTGTTGCTGGCATTGCCTATAACTGACTCTAGAAGCAAATACAGCCCAACTACCTGCACTTTAGGGGTAATGGCTCTCTGTGTGTGAATTCAAAAAATCACTTCTCTAGTGCTATAAACTTTGAGCACCACCCCCCACCCCCTCCAGGAAGTTTTACAATCAAATATTCCAGACTAAATGTAGTTAGAGGGAAGAAACTCCCTCAAGTAATCAATACTGTAATGGTATAGGGAGAAACAGTTGTGCTCCTTTCAATATCCACACATTGCAGTCCTGGCCCACAGATGACCATCTGACCATACGTAAGATTTGGAGGAAATACTTCTTTTAATCTTATTTATCCCTCCCCATTATGGGGGGCTGCTGTGATTGATGAAAGCCTGACTGAGTTCCCTTTCACTAGTGTGCAAGAATCCTATTAATACATGAAATGTCAATGAAGCTAATACATAACAGATCCTTTTACCGACTTTAAGTTCTTTACTTCTATATGGCAAAGCATACCTGGCCTGGCCTATTTTGCCATATTTGGCTATGTTCCAAGTACTTTCTTTTTCTTCTGCAGCAAGGTAAGTAATGTAGTCTTCTATGTAGCTGGTCAGCCTTGGAGTATGCCAAGCAGAGCTAGTTTTATCTCATAATATATAGGCACACCTGAGAAAATGAATCCAAATTTTATTTTAGAGTAAGAAGCAGGAGACCCCACTTTAATATCAACTAAAAGCCATGTTTTCTAATCTAGGTTTTATTATACTATATCTTTCTACTGGGAAATCAGAATCTTGCACATTTTTTTTTTCCCCTTTTTTTTTTTGCGGTATGTGGGCATCTCACTGTTGTGGCCTCTCCCGTTGCGGAGCACAGTCTCCAGACGCGCAGGCTCAGCAGCCATGGCTCATGGGCCCAGCCGCTCCGCGGCATGTGGGATCTTCCCGGCCCGGGGCACAAACCCGTGTCCCCTGCATCGGCTGCGCCACCAGAGAAGCCCTCTTGCACATTTTTAACACAATGTTTTCCATTTAACTATTTTCTTTGGTTACATGTCCTGTATTGGAAGGAGACCAAAGGAGAGGAGAGTTAAGTGGTACCTCAAACCTGTTACTGCCTGGATAATACTCTAAGATCTGCATTAATGGCAGTGATCATAGAGTTTGCTCTGAGAAAGAGCAGGAAGAGGCAGGCAGTCAGAGCCTCAGCTCCAGAAACTGCCATGGTTTTAGAAGGCTGTGTTAGCAACAAAGTTCACTAACAAGCCACAAGATACAAACAACACTTAATTTCCTGAAGTCATAGGTTACAGAATTGTATTTCAAGAGTACACCTAGATTCAGATCATCCTGGCAGGTATAGTACTTTATGGGCAAGTTAAAGAAATCTTTGAGTTTATCAGAAAAAATTAATAGGAAAGAACTTATGTAAACCACTAGAATTCTTACTAGTAAAATAAGATGTAGTCATTTAGCGAATTTTTTCTCAAATGACCCTACTCTGTGTTTGTGATTTATTTTCCCTAAGGATATTACAATAAAAATTAGAACACAAGAGTAACAATAGAACATTTTCCTAAAGATTATTTTATTCAACATTTGATATACCTAACTTTGTGAATGAAAGAGGAGAGATAATATTCTGTTAATATAAAGCCTATTTATTTAATAAGTGACTCATCTAGAAGAACCACATCCCATAGTTTCCCTTTTCCTTATACTATGTTGACCATGAATGATTCCAAGTCACTTTTTAATTCTTACATTTAAAATTCTGGAGGTATGCATATATTTATAGCTGGACACAGGCCTTGAATTTTTAATCAGGTATCCCATTCTCATCATTCCCTCATTATACTGTAATTTGTTGTACATTGGGAAAACTGGCAGAAATGTCACATTACATGATTTCTAAATATCTTTCAGTGGGTGGATTATAATTTACAGAATGATAGCAGAATATGTGCACATGAGAACTTTGCCCAAGGCAGTTCAACTTGCCCACTGTCACTGCTAACAACCAGGTAGTAGCAGAAGGTGGTTGGGACATAGCTCTAGTCCCAAACTCTGATTGAGGGGCAGAGAGTGCCTGATTCAGCTTCTTCTGAAGTCCAGTCTTGGACTTCTTAACATACAATTCCTAACAGCCAGAAGGAACGTGTACATTTAAAACTTTGGACAGATCGGAACCAAGATGGCAGAGTAGAAGGACGTGCTCTCACTCCCTCTTGCGAGAACACCAGAATCACAACTAGCTGCTGGACAATCATCAACAGCAAGACACTGGAACTCACCTAAAAAGATACCCCACATCCAAAGACAAAGGAGAAGCCACAATGAGACGATAGGAGGGGTGCAATCACAGTAAAATCAAATCCCATAATTGCTGGGTGGGTGACTCACAGACTGGAGAACACTTATACCACGAAAGTCCACCCACTGGAGTGAAGGTTCTGAGCCCCACGTCAGGCTTACCAACCTGGGGGTCCAGCAATGGGAGGAGGAATTCCTAGACAATCAGACTTTGAAGCCTAGTGGGATCTGACTGCAGGACTTTGGCAGGACTGGGGGAAACAGAGACTCCACTCTTGGAGGGCACACACAAAGTAGTGTGCACTTCGGGACCCAGAAGAAGGAGCAGTGACCCCAGGGGACACTGAACCAGACCTACCTGCTAGCGTTGGATGGTCTCCTGCAGAGGTGGGGGGTGGCTGTGGCTCACTGTGGGGACAAGGACACTGGCAGCAGAAGTCCTGGGAAGTACTCCTTGGCTGGCGTGAGCCCTCTCAGAGTCTGCCATTAGCCCCACAAAAGAGCCCAGGTAGGCTCCAGTGTTGGGTTGCCTAAGGCCAAACAACTGACAGGGAGGGCACCCAGCCACACCCATCAGCAGTAAAATGGATTAAAGTTTTACTGAGCTCTGCCCACCAGAGCAACAGTCAGCTCTACCCACAACCAGTGCCTCCCATCAGAAAACTTGCGTAAGACTCCTAGATAGCCTCATCCACCAGAGGGAACACAGCAGAAGCAAGAAGAACTACAAGCCTGCAGCCTGTGGAACAAAAATCATATTCACAGAAAGATAGACAAGATGAAAAGGCAGAGGGTTATGTACTAGAGGAAGGAACAAGATAAAACCCCAGAAAAATAACTAAATGAAGTGAAGATAGGCAAACTTCCAGAAAAAGAATTCAGAATAATGACAGTGAAGATAATCGAGGACCTTGGAAAAAGAAAGGAGGCAAAGATGAGAGGATACAAGAAATGTTTAAAAAAGACTTAGAAGAATTAAAGAACAAACAAACAGAGATGAACAATACAATAACAGAAGAACGGGTAAGTGACCTGGAAGACAGAATGGTGGAATTCACTGCTGCAGAAGAGAATACACTAAAAAGAATGAAAATAAATGAAGACAGCCTAAGAGACCTCTGGGACATTAAATGGAACAACATTCGGATTATATGGGTCCCAAAAGGAGAAGAGAGAGAGAGGGACCAGAGAAAATATTTGAAGACATTATAATCGAAAACTTCCCTAACATGGGAAAGGAAATAATAATGATAATAATCACCCAAGTCCAGGAAATGCAGAGTCTCCCATACAGGATAAACGCAAGGAGAAACACGCCGAGACACACAGTAATCAAACTGGAAAAAATTAAAGACGATAAACATTATTGAAAGCAGGAAGGGAAAAATGAGAAATAACATACAAGGGAACTCCCATAAAGTTAACAGCTGATTTCTCAACAGAAACTCTACAAGCCAGAAGGGAGTGGCATGATATACTTAAAGGGATCAAAGGGAAGAACCTACATTCAAGATTACTCTAACAGGCAAGGAACTCATTCAGATTTGATGGAGAAATCAAAAGCTTTACGGACAAGCAACAGCTAAGAGAATTCAGCACCACAAAACCAGCACTACAACAACTATAAAGGAACTTCTCTAAGTGGGAAACACAAGAGAAGAAAAGGACCTACAAAAACAAACCCAAAACAATTAAGAAAATGCTCATAGGAACATACATATCGACAATTACCTTAAACGTGAATGGATTAAATGCTGCAACCAAAAGACACAGGCTTGCTGAATGGATACAAAAACAAGACCCATAAATATGCTGTCTACAAGAGACCCACTTCAGACCTAGGGACACATACAGAGTGAAAGTGAGGGGATGGAAAAAGATATTCGATGAAAATGGAAACCAAAAGAAAGCTGGAGTAGCAATACTCATATCACAGAAAGCAGACTATAAAATAAAGAATGTTACGAGAGACAAGGAAGGACACTACATAATGATCAAGGGATCAATCAAAGAAGAAGATATAACAATTATAAATATAAATGCAACCAACATAGGCGCACGACAATACATAAGGCAACTGCTAACAGCTCTAAAAGAGTAAATTGAAAGTAACACAATAATAGTGGGGGACTTTAACACCTCACTTACACCAATGGACAGATCATCTAAAATGAAAATAAATAAGGAAACAGAAGCTTTAAATGACACAATAGACCAGATAGATTTAATTGATATTTATAGGACATTCCATCCAAAAACAGAAGATTAGAGTTTCTTCTCAAGTGCGCACAGAACATTCTCCAGGATAGATCACATCTTGGGTCACAAATCAAGCCTCAGTAAATGTAAGAAAACTGAATTGCTATCAAGCATCTTTTCTGACGACAATGCTATGAGATTAGAAATGAATTACAGGGAAAAAGACGTAAGAAACACAAACATGTGGAGGCTAAACAATACGTTACTAAATAACCAAGAGATCACTGAAGAACTCAAAGGGGAAATCAAAAAATACATACAGACAAATGACAATGAAAACACAACGATCTAAAACCTATGGGATGCAGCAAAAGCAGTACTAAGAGGGAAGTTTATAGCTATACAAGCCTACATCAAGAAACAAGAAAAATCTCAAATAAAAACATCTAACCTTACACCTAAAGAAATTAGAGAAAGAAGAACACACAAAACTCAAAGTTAGAAGAAGGGAAGAAATCATAAAGATCAGAGCAGAAATAAATGAAATAGAAACAAAGAAAACAATAGCAAAGATCAATAAAACTAAAAGTTGGTTCTTTGAGAAGATAAACAAAATTGATAAACCATCAGCCAGACTCATCGAGAAAAAGAGGGAGAGGACTCAAATCAACAAAATTAGAAATGAAAAAGAAGTTACAACAGACAGCGCAAAAATACAAAGCATCTTAAGAGACTACTACAAGCAACTCTATGCAAATAAAATGGACAACCTGGAAGAAATGGACAAATTCTTAGAAAGGTTTAATCTTCCAAGACTGAACCAGAAAGAGATAGAAAATGTGAACAGACCATTCACAAGTAATGAAGTTGAAACTGTGATTAAAAATCTTCCAACAAACAAAAGTCCAGGACCAGATGGCTTCACAGGTGAATTCTATCAAACATTTAGAGAAGAGCTAACACCCATCCTTCTCAAACTCGTCCAAAAAATTGTGGAGGAAGGAACACTCCCAAACTCATTCTATGAGGCCACCATCACCCTGATACCAAAACCAGACCAAGATACTACAAAAAAAGAAAATTACAGACCAATATCATTGATGAATATAGATGCAAGAATCCTCAACAAAATACTAGCAAACAGAAACCAACAACACACTAAAAGGATCATACAGCATGATCAAGTGGGATTCATGCCAGGGATGCAAGGATTCTTCAATATATGCAAATCAATCAATGTGATACATCATATTAACAGGTTGAAGAATATAAACCATATGATCATCTCAGTAGATGCAGAAAAAGCTTTTGACAAAATTCAACACTCCTTTATGATAAAAACTCTCCAGAAAGTGGGCATAGAGGGAACATACCTCAACATAATAAAGGCCATATATGACAAACCACAGCAAACATCATTCTCAATGGTGAAAAACTGAAAGCATTTCCTCTAAGATCAGGAAAAAGACAAGGATGTCCACTCTCACCACTATTATTCAACATAGTTTTGGAAGTCCTAGTGATGGCAATCAGAGAAGAAAAAGAAATAAAAGGATTACAAATTGGAAAAGAAGTAAAACTGTCACTGTTTGCAGATGACATGATACTACATATAGAGAACCCTCAATATGCCACCAGAAAACTACTAGAGCTAATCAATGAATCTGGTAAAGTTGCAGGATACAAATTAATGCACAGAAATCTCTTGCATTCCTATACACTAATGATGAAAAATCTGAAAGAGAAATTAAGGAAACACTCCCATTTACCCTTGTAACAAAAAGAATTAAATACCTAGGAATAAAACTACCTAGGGAGACAATAGACCTGTATGCAGAAAACTATAAGACACTGATGAAGGAAATTAGAGATGACACCAACAGATGGAGAGATATACCATGTTTTTGGATTGGAAGAATCAATATTGTGAAAATGACTATACTACCCAAAGCAATCTACAGATTCAATGCAATCTCTATCAAATTACCAATGGCATTTTTTACAGAACTAGAACAAAAAATCTTAAAATTTGTATGGGGACACAAAAGACCCTGAATAGCCAAAGCAGTCTTGAGGGAAAAAAATGGAGCTGGAGGAATCAGACTCCCTGACTTCAGACTATACTACAAAGCTACAGTAATCAAGACAGTATGGTACTGGCAAAAAACAGAGACATAGATCAATGGAACAAGATAGAAAGCCCAGAGATAAACTCACGCACCTATGGTCAACTAACCTATGACAAAAGAGGCAAGAATATACAATGGAGAAAAGACAGCCTCTTTAATAAGTGGTGCAGGGAAAACTGGACAGCTACATGTAAAAGAATGATTAGAACACTCCCTAACACCATACACAAAAATAAACTCAAAATGGATTAGAGACCTAAACGTAAGACTGGATACTATAAAACTCTTAGAGGAAAACATAGGAAGAACACTCTTTGACATAAATCACAGCAAGAGCTTTTTTGATCCACCTCCTAGAGTAATGGAAATAAAAACAAAAATAAACAAATAGGACCTAATGAAACTTCAAAGCTTTTGCACAGCAAAGGAAACCATAGAGAAGACGAAAAGACAACCGTCAGAATGGGAGAAAATATTTGCAAGTGAATCAATGGACAAAGGATTAATCTCCAAAATATATAAACAGCTCATGCAGCTCAATATTAAAAAAACAAAGAACCCAATCCAACAATGGGCAGAAGACCTAAATAGACATTTCTCCAAAGAAGACATACAGATGGCCAGGAAGCACATGAAAAGCTGCTCAACATCACTAATTAGTAGAGAAATGCAAGTCAAAACTACAATGAGGTGTCCCCTCACACCAGTTAGAATGGGCATCATCAGAAAATCTACAAACAACAAATGCTGGAGAGGGTGTGGAGAAAAGGAAACGCTCTTGCACTGTTGGTGGGAATGTAAATTGATACAGCCACTATGGAGAATAGTATGGAGGTTCCTTGGAAAACTAAGAATTGAATTACCATATGATCCAGCAATCCCACTACTGGGCATATACCCAGAGAAAACCATAATTCAAAAAGACATATGCACCCAATGTTCATTGCAGCACTATTTACAACAGCCAGGTCATGGAAGCCACCTAAATGCCCATTGACAGACGAATGCATAAAGAAGTTGTGGTAGATATATACAATGGAATATTACTAAGCCATAAAAAGGAACGATATTGGGTCACTTGTTGAGATGTGGATGGATCTAAAGACTGTCATACAGAGTGAAGTAAGTCAGAAAGAGAAAAACAAATATCGTATATTAACGCATATACATGGAACCTAGAAAATTGTTACAGATGAACTGGTTTGCAGGGCAGAAATTGAGACACAGATGTAGAGAACAAATGTAAGGACACCAAGGGGGGAAAGCCGCGGGGTGGTGGGAGTGGTGGTGTGATGAATTGGGTGATTGGAATTGACATGTATACACTGATGTGTATCAAATTGATGACTAATAAGAATCTGCTCTATAAAAAAATAAGTAAAATAAAATTCAAAAAAAAAAAAAGAACTTTGCCCATAGTTGAGCTAGAAATCTGTGGCAAAGATTTTTATTTATAAAAGCTGGTTGTCAGTTTATTCAGATTTTATAGAGGAGAAATAAACAATATATTATAGTGTTGGAGACGGTGTATATTTGAGTTGGACAAATCTTCATTTAAATTCCATTCTGCTTTCTAGTGGCTGTTTGACACTGAGCAAGTTTCTTAATCTCTCTGAACCTTTTTCCTCTTTATATATAGTTTAAATAACAGCTCAGTGGGTGAATTTAAGTACAAAATGAGATGCTTTATGTAAATTATTTAGCATAATGCCTTTTAAAATATTCAAAGTAGTTTTATTATAATATTACATATATTTATAATTGCATTAATGTAATAACTAAGTTGTATGATTAAATCAACACATCTTTATTTATTGCTAAAATGTGTCAAGCACTGTACTAAGTTGTGGGAATTTGAAAATAAGCAAATAGTTTGTTTATAAGCCTGTGGGGGAGGTAAATATCAATCAAATAATCATACAAAGTAATGTAAAAAATTACAGTTGTGATTAGTGTTAAGGAGAAATACATCATGTTAAGGAACTGAATCTTTATACTAAAGTTAAAATTAAATTAGCTTTAAAACAGGGGTTTTATAAGGCTTATTAAGGATTTTAATAATTTTCCTAAAAGAAAGAGAAGTCAATAATGTGTTTAAAATAAAGTGTTAATATGATCAAATATTTGTGTCAGAAAGTTGTCCTGATCACAGCCTGAGAAAACAGCTAAAAAGAGTCTAAGAGTGGATGAGAAGAGGCCAATTATCAAGTGATTGCAATACATCAGCCTATAGATGGTGGTAGATTTTGGTTGTGGATATTGATAGGAGTTAAAGATTTTAGAAAAATTTATGATGTAAATTGAGTGAACTTGGTAATAAATGAATAAGGATGATGAAAAGGAGATGTCAATGCTGACACCTAGCTTACTGACATGCCTAATGAGGTGGATGGTGTTGCCATTGCAATAGCATTGATAGTAATTAATAATGAAAATGATATATCTGGAAAATAGCCTAACTTAAGGGCTGAGCAATCACTTTTGAGGTTAAACATGTCCTCCAGAAATGTAACTCATGGTTCCAAATGAGTTAGAACAGAAAACAGTTGAACGTTGAGGAGATAAGAAAAATGCCATTGTTTCCAATACATTCTGATTTTGAAAATCACAAAGGTCAAAAACCTATGGGTAGTAGCTCTACTTCTGTTCAAGATGGAGTAACAAGGATCAGATTTACCTTCCTGCTTAAACAACAAAAAAACAGACAACATGAAACAATGGTTTTAAAGTCACTGGACTTTAGGTATGTTTAGTGATCCCTGAGAGATGAGAAAATAAGATGAGCTCTATGAACATTAAAACTTATAGATGTAGATGGTTTACAGGTGTGGTCCAAAGAGCAAGAAATCAGACAGACTCCAATGTATTCCCTGAATTATAGAGACAAAGCTGAGATTACAGAAAGAATAAGATAGCTATTGTCCACAGGAAAGACTACAGATAGAAGGGAAGAGCACGGAGAGAAAATTTCAGGAATCTGGAGAGTTTCCCCTTTGAGTATTTATACGGTACTGTAGTCTATTAAGTGAGTAATAGCATTATGTCTAAAAAAGCAATGTATATACCTTAATTAAAAAGTACTTTATTCCTAAAAAATGTTAACCATCAACTCAGCCTTCTGTGAGTTGTAATCCTTTTGCAACAGTAACATCAAAGATCACTGATCACAGATCACCGTAACAAATACAATAACAATAAAAGTTTAAAATATTGTGAGAATTACCAAAATGTGACACCGAGGCTCGAAGTGAGAAAATTCTGTTGGAAAAATTGTGCTGATAGACTTGCTTGATGCAGGGTTGCCACAAAGTTTCAATTTGTAAAAAACCCAACTGTGAAGTGCAATAAAGCAAAGCACAACAGGACAAAGTATGCCTGTATACATAAAGATTTTATATATTTGTATATACATATTTTCCTATATATATAAAATCTCTCTTGTATATATATATATATATATATATATATATATATATCCTCTGAAGAAACCTCTAAAATAACAAAACAGTATAATTAGTAAGTCAAAAAAAGGAAATAAAATGGAATAACAAATTAATTCAAAAAAGAGAGAAAAGGATGAAAAAGTAAAAATAGATTGGAAATGTAGTAAACAAGTAATATGTAGATAGTACATTTAAAATTAACCACATAAATAATAACCAAAAAGTAAAATGCAAATGGTCTAAACACACCAATTATGAGGGAGAGATTTTCAGACTGGACAATAAACCAGGACTCAACTATATGCTGCCTAAATGAAACATGCTTTAGATACTAACCCCTTATCATATATACAATTATAAATATTTTCTTCCATTTTATAGTTTTTTTCACTCTGTATATGGTTTCCTTGTTATGCAGAGCTTTTTAGTTTGATGTAGTCTAACTTGTCCATTTTTGCTGTTGTTGCTTATGTTTTTGTTGTAATATTTAAGAAATCCCTGCTAACACCAATGTCATGAAAATTTTCTGTTTTCTGTAAAAGTTTTATAGTTTCATATCTTATGTTTAAATCTTTAATGTATTTTCAGTTGATATCTGTGTACTGTGTAAGATAAGGATCCAATTTCATTATTTTGTATGCAGATGTCAACTTTCTTTCGACATGCAGATGTCATTTGTTAAAGAGACTATTCTTTCCCCGTTGTGTATTCTTGAAACCTTTGTCAAAGATCAGTTGAACATATATGTATGAGTTTATTTCTTGGATTCTTATCCTGTTCCTTTGTTTTATATGGCTGTTTTTATGCGAGTACCATACTGTCTTAATTACTGTGGATTTGTAATATATTTTGCAGTCAAGATCAGGAAGTGTAATGCCTCTAGCTTTGCTCTTCTGTTTCAAGACTGCATTGACTATTCAGGGTCTTTCATGGTTCCATATGCATTTCAGGATTATTTTTACTATTTATGTAAAAAAAATTCAGATAGTAGAAAATATTTGCAAACCACATAACTGAAACGGGATTAATATCCAAAATATATAAGGAACTAAAACTACTCAATAGCAAAAAGTATAAATGATCCAATTAAAACTGGACAAAGGGCTTGAATGTACATTTCTCCAAAGAAGACATACAAGTGGCCAACAGGTATATGAAAAGATGATGAACATTGCTACTCATCAGGAAAATTCAAATCTAAACCACAAAGAGATAACACCTCACACTGGTTAGGATGGCCATTATCCAAAGAACAAAAGATAATAAGTTCTTGTAGAGGATGTGGAGAAATCAGAGCCCTTGTACACTATTGGTGGGAATATAAAATGGTGTGGCCGCTACAGAGAACAGTATGAAAATTCCTCAAAAGATTAAAAATAGGATGAATACATGATCCAGCAATTCTACTTCTGGGTATATATTCAAAAAAACTGAAATAATGATTTGAAGAGATAGCTGCATTCCCATGAATATTGCAGCATTATTCATATTAGCCAAGATGTGGAAGCAACATAAATTTCCATCAATGAATGATGGATAAAGAAAATATGGTATATGCATATAATGGAATATTATTGTTTAGTCTTTAAAAAGAAGGAAATCCTGCCATATGGGGCAACATGGATGAGCCTGGAGGACATTATGTTAAGTGCAATAAGCCAGTCACAGAAGGACAAACACTGCATGATTCCACTTATATAAGGTATATAAATTAGTCAAACTCATAAGAACAGAGAGTACAATGGTGGTTTCCAGGGGCTGAGGGAGAAAGAAATGAGAGGTGCTATTCAGTTACACAAGATGAATAAGAACTAGAGCTCTGCTATACAACATTATACCTATAGGTAACAATACTGTATTGTGCACTTAAAAATTGTTAAGATTGTTGATCTCATGTTGTGTTCTTACCACAATAAAAATAGAATAAATTAAATGAAATACACTCTAAATATAAAGACTCAAATAGATTAAATAGAGAAAATATACTAACACTGGTCAAAAGAAAGCAGGAGTAGCTATGTTAATGTAAGACAAACTTGATTTCAGAGCAAAGAATATTACTGAGGTTAAAGAAGACTCCTTCATAGCAATAACTCTGCCAATTTATCAAGAATACAACAAATATTAAGTGTTTGTGCACCTAACAGCAGAGCTTCAAAATATATAAAGCAAAAACTGATATAACTGCAAGGAGAAATATATAAATCAAAATATAGAAGCAGATATTTCAATACCCCTCTCTCAATTATTTATAGGAGAAGAGATAGAAAACAAATAAGGTTATGAGTTCAACATTATCAAACTTCACTCTTGACATTTATACAACACTCTGTCCTACAATGGAATACACATGCTTGTCAAATATACATGCAATATTTATTAAGATGGACCATATTCTGGGTCATAAAATACGTCTCAACAGACTTTAGAAAAATTAATCCCCATAGGGTATATTCTCTGACAACAATGGAATTAAATCAGTTATTAATACTAGGGAAATTATTTTTAAAATCTCCAAATAATTAGAAAACAGATACAACACTTAAAATAACCCATTATTCAAGAAGAAATAAAAGGAAAATTGACAAATATTTTGAACTGAATGAAAATGAGAATACAACATATTCAAATTCATAAAACATTGTCAAAAAGCAGTATATAGAAGGAAATTGATGGTACTGAAATATAATAGAACTGTATTAGAAAATAATAGAGGTATCCATAATGAAGGCCTTAGGTTCCTCTTTAAGAAACTATAAAAAGAATAGCAAATTAAATGCAAAATGAATAAAAGAAAGAAACCATAAAGGTAAGCATGAATATCAATTAAATTTATACAAGAAAAAAAGTAGATAAAATCAATGAAACCAAAAGCTTAATCATTAAGAAGATCAATAAACTGACAAATTTATTGGCAGATTGAGCAGGGAAAAGAGGGAGAATACAAAAATTACAAATATCAGAATTTAGAGAACTGACATCACTGTAAATTCTATAAATATTATAATGACAATAGATTAAACAACTTAACAGAAATGGGCAAAATCCCTGAAATGCACATCTTAATCAGGAAGAAAGAAAGAAACTTAATAGAACAGCATGTAAAAGAAAATAGAAATTATAGCTAAAAACCTCCCCACAAAGAAAACCAGGCTGGAATGAATTCACTAGCTAATTCTAGTAAACATTTATAGGAAAAAATAATACTTTTTCTACACAAATTCTCCCATAAAATTGACAAGGAAAGAATATATTGCAACTCATTTTATAAAGAGAGCATTCCCCTGATATAAAGATGACAAAAAATTACATTATTACAAGAAAGAACCTACAGAGTAACATCTTTTGTCAAAGTGGATGTAAAAATCCTAAACAAAACTTTAGCAAATCAAACCCCAAATGTATAAAAGACTAATTCACAATGACCAGATAGAGTCAGTCCCAGGAATGCAAGATTGGATTAGTATTCAAATATCAATAAATGTAATTCACCATGTAAACAAAATAATAAAGAAAAACCACATGATCATCTCAATTGACAAAGAAAAAACATTTGGCAAAATCTCATATTTGATTTCTTTCCACAAATGTTTTGGATTAATTAGATATTCATATTAAAAAATGAACTTTGATCCATACTTTATTCCATATTGAAAATTTAACAGAAGTAGATTACTGACATAAATGTAAAATCTAAAACTATAATATTTCTACCAAAAAACCATAGGACAAAACATTTGTGATTTTGTCAAAGATTTCCTTTAAAGAATGAAAAGATCAATTTAACCCCTCTAAAATTTAAAAAAAAAAAATCTGCTTTTCTAGAAACATGTTTAAGGTAATGAAAGACAAGCCACAGACTAGGAGAAAATATTTGCAAATCATGTAATTGAGTGGTCACAATATATATTAAAAAAAAACTGTCAAAAATCCATTTTTTAAAATGCCAACTTAAAAAAAAGGACAAAAGTTTTGAAAAGCTATTTAATCAAAGAAGATACATAATGGAGATGTTCATCATCATTTATCAGTAATTGGGGAACTAAAATTAAAACCACAATAACACACAGCTACACACATATTAGGATGGCTAAACATTAGAAACATTGATCATATCAAGGGCTGGAAGAACTCTTTATACTAGCGCAAACTGGAAACAACCAGAATATCCAACAACAAGTGAATGGATAAATTAGCTGTAGTATATCCATACAATGGAAAACTACTTAGAAACAAAAAGTTATGAGTTACTGAAACACTACAACATGAATGATTCTCTAAATAATTCTGTTAAGAATAAAACCAGATGCCCTCCACCTGCTTCACTGGGTGGGGTGTTGTGCTAGGACCTTGCTTCAGAGAGGGAGACCTTCAAGATGGTGGAGGAGTAAGACGTGGAGATCACCTTCCTCCCCACAAATACATCAGAAATACATGTACCTGTGGAACAACTCCTACAGAACACCTACTGAATGCTGGCAGAAGACCTCAGGCTTCCCCAAAGGCAAGAAACTCCCCATATAACTGGGTAGGGCGAAAGAAAAAAGAAAAAACAGAGACAAGACAATAGGGACAGGACCTGCCCCAGTGGGAGGGAGCTGAGAAGGAGGAAAAGTTTCCACACACTAGGAAGCCCCTTCACTGGCAGAGATGGGGGGGTGGCGGGGGAGAAGTTTTGGAGCCATGAAGGACAGTGCAGCAATAGTGGTGCAGAGGGCAAAGCAGAGAGATTCCTGCACAGAGGATCGGTGCTGACCAAAACTCACCAGCCTGAGAGACTTGTCTTCCCACCTGTTGGGGCAGGTGGGGGCTGGGATCTAAGGCTTGGGCTTCAGAGGTCAGATCCCAGGGAGAGGACGGGGTTGGCTACGTGAACACAGCCTGAAGGTGGCTAGGGTGCCACAGCTAGCCAGGAGGGAGTCCAGGAAAAAGTATGGAGCTGCCTAAGAGGCAAGACCATTGTTTCAGGAAGCGCGAGGAGAGGGAATTCAGAGCACCACCTAAATGAGCTCCAGAGACGGGCACAAGACACAGCTATCAGTGTGGACACCAGAGACGGGCATGAGACGCTAAGGCTGCTGCTGCAGCCACCAAGAAGCCTGTGTGCAAGCACAGGTCACTGTCCACAACTCCCTTCCCAAGAGCCTGTGCAGCCTGCCACTGCCAGGGTCCTGTGATCCAGGGACAACTTCCCTGGGAGAACACGTGGCATGCCTCATGCTGGTACAACATCACCCCAGCCTCTGCTGCCACAGGCTCGCCCCGCATTCTGTACCCCTCCCTCCCCCTGGCCGGAGTGAGTCAGAGCCACCTAATCAGCTGCTCCTTTAACCTCATGCTGTCTGGGCAGGAATAGATGACCTCAGGTGACCTACACGCAGAGGCGGGGCCAAATCCAAAGCTGAACTCCAGGAGCTGTGCGAACAAAGAAAAAGGGAAATTACTTGCAGCAGCCTCAGGAGCAGCAGATTAAATCTTCACAATCAACTTGATGCACCCTGCATCTGTGGAATACCTAAATAGACAATGAATCATCCCAAAACTGAGGTGGTGGACACTGGGAGCAACCGCAGACTTCAGGCTTGCTGTATGTGACTGACTGGATTCTGGTTTTAGGTTTATATTAGTTTAGTATTTAGAGTTTATAATCACTCATAGATTTGATTATTGATTTGGTTGTGCTCTTCCTTTTTTTTCATCTTTTTATATATAGATATATATATATTTTTTTTCCTTTTTCTCGTTTTGTGAGTGTGTATGTGTATGCTTCTTTGTGTGATTTTGTCTGTGTAGCTTTGCTTTTATCATTCGTCCTAGGGTTCTGTCTGTCCATTTTTTGTTTTAGTATAGTTTTTAGCTCTTGTTATCATTGGTGGATTTGTTTTTTGGTTTGGCTGCTCTCTTCTTTCTTACCTTGGTTTTCTTTTTATTACTTTTTAATTTTATAAATTTTTAATAATTAAAAAAAATTTTAATTTAATAACTTTCTTTCTTTCTTTCTCTCTCTCTCTCTTTCTTTCTTTCTTCCTTCCTTTCTTTCCCTTTCTTTCTCTCTTTCCTTCTTTCTTTCTTTCTGTTTTTCTCCCTTTTCTTCTGAGCTCTGTGGCTACCAGGGTCTTGATACTCTGGCCGGGTGTCAGGCCTCAGAGGTGGGAGACTCGAGCTCAGGACATTGGTCCACCAGAGACCTCTCAGATACACATAATATCAAACAGCGAAAGCTCTCCCAGAGATTTCCATCTCAACGCTAAGACCCAGCCCCAATCAACAACCAGCAAGCTACAATGCTGGACACCATATGCCAAACAACCAGCAAGACAGGAAAACAGCCCCACCCATTAGCAGAGAGGCTGCCTAAAATCAAATAAGGTCACAGAAACCCCGAAACACACCACTGGATGTGGTCCTGCCCACCAGAAAACAAGATTCAGCCTCATCCACCAGAACACAGGCACTAGTCCCCTCCAGAAGGAAGCCTATACAACTCACTGAAACAACTTAGCCAATGGGAGCAGACACCAAAAACAATGGGAACTACAAACCAGCATGCTGTGAAAAAGAGACGCCAAACACAGTAAGCTAAGCAAAATGAGAAGACACAGAAACACACAGCAGATAAAGGAGCAAGGTAAAAACCCGCCAGACCAAACAAATGAAGAGGAACTAGGAAGTCTACCTGAAAAAAAATTCAGAGCAATGATAGTAAAGATATCCAAAATCTTGGAAATAGAATGGAGAAAATACAAGAAACATTTAATAAGAACTTAGAAGAAATAAAGAGCAAAGAAACAATGATGAACAATACATTAAATGAAATTAAAAATTCTCTAGAAGGAATCAACAGCAGAATAACTCAGGGAGAAAAATGGATAAGTGACCTGGAAGATAAAATAGTGGAAATAACTACTTCAGCGCAGAATAAAGAAAAAACAATGAAAAGAATTGAGGACAGTCTTACAGACCTCTGGGACAACATTAAAGTCATGACCATTCGAATTATAGGGGTCCCAAAAGAAGAAGAGAAAAAGAAAGGGACTGAGAAAAATATTTGAAGAGATTATAGTTGAAAACTCCCCTAATATGGGAAAGGAAATAGTCAATCCAAGTCCAGGAAGTGCAGAGAATCCCATAGAGGAAAATCCAGGGAGAAACATGCCAAGACATATATTAATCAAACTATCAAAAATTAAATACAAAGAAAAAATGTTAAAAGCAGCAAGGGAAAAACAACAAATAACACACAAGGGAATCCCCATAAGGTTAACAGCTGATCTTTCAGAAGAAACTCTGCAAGCCAGAAGGGAGTGGCAAGACATACTTAAAGTGATGAAAGGGAAAAATCTACAACCAAGATTACTCTACCCAGCAAGGATCTCATTCAGATTCGATGGAGAAATTAAAACCTTTACAGACAAGCAAAAGCTGAGAGAATTCAGCACCACCAAACAAGCTTCACAACAAATGCTAAGGGAACTTCTCTAGGCAGGAAACACAAGAGAAGGAAAAGACCTATAATAACAAACCAAAAACAATTAAAAAAATGGTAATAGGAACATACATACTGATAACTACCTTAAATATAAATGGATTGAATGCTCCAACCAAAAGACATAGACTGTCTGAATGGATACAAAAACAAGATCCATATATATGCTGTCTACAAGAGACCCACTTCAGACCAAGAAACACATACAGACTGAAAGTGAGGGGATGGAAAAAGATATTCCCTGCAAACAGAAATAAAAAGAAAGCTGGAGTAGCAATTCTCATATCAGACAATATAGACTTTAAAATAAAGACAATTACAAGACACAAAGAAGGACACTACATAATGATCAAGGGATCAATCCAAGAAGAAAACATAACAATTGTAAATATTTAGGCACCCAACATAGGAGCACCTCAATACATAAGGCAAATGCTAACAGCCATAAAAGGGGAAATCAACAGTAACACAATCATAGTAGGGGACTTTAAAACCCCACTTTCACGAATGGACAGATCATCCAAAATGAAAATAAATAAGGAAACACAAGCTTAAATCCATACATTAAACAAAATGGATTAAATTGATATTATAGGACATTCCATCCAAAAACAACAGAATATACTTTCTTCCCAAGTGCTCATGGAACATTCTCAGGATAGATATCTTGGGGCACAGATCAAGCATTGATAAATTGAAGAAAATTGAAATTGTATCAAGTATATTTTCTGACCACAATGATATGAGACTAGATATCAACTACAGGAAAAAAATCTGTAAAAAACTAGAAACACATGGAGGCTAAAAATACAGTATTTAATAACCAAGAGATCACTGAAGAAATCAAAGAGGTAATCAACAAATACCTAGAAACAAATGACAATGAAAACACGACGACCCAAAACCTATCGGATGCAGCAAAAGCAGTTCTAAGAGGGAAGTCTCTAGCAATACAATCCTACCTCACGAAACAAGAAACATCTCAAATAAACTACTTAAACTTACACTTAAAGCAATTAGAGAAAGAAGAACAAAAAATCCCAAAGTTAGCAGAAGGAAAGAAATCATAAAGATCACATGAAAAATAAATGAAAAAGAAATGAAGGAAATGATAGCAAAGATCAATAAAACTAAAAGCTGGTTCTTTGAGAAGATAAACAAAATTGATAAACCATTAGCCAGACTCACCAAGAAAAAACGGGAGAAGACTCAAATCAGTAGAATTAGAAATGAAAAAGGAGAAGTAACAACTGACACCACAGAAATACAAAGCATCCTAAGAGACTACTACAAACAACTCTATGCCAATAAAATGGACAACCTGCAAGAAATGGACAAATTCTTAGAAAAGCACAACTTTCCAAGCCTGAACCAGAAAGAAATAGAAAATATAAACAGACCAATCACAAGCACTGAAATTGAGACTGTGATTAAAAACCTTCCAACAAACAAAACCCCAGGACCAGATGGTTTCACAGGCAAATTCTATCAAACATTTAGAGAAGAACAAACACCTATCCTTCTCAAAGTCTTCCAAAATATAGCAGAGCGAGGAACACTCCCAAAATCATTCTCAAGGCAACTGTCACCCTGATACCAAAACCAGACAAAGATGTCACAAAGAAAGAAAACTACAGGCCAATATCACTGATGAACAGAGATGGAGAAATCCTCAACAAAATAATAGCAAACAGAATCCAAGAGCACGATGAAAGGATCATACATTATGATCAAGTGGGGTTTATCCCAGGAATGCAAGGATTCTTCAATATATGCAAATCAATCAATGTGATAAACCATATTAACCAACTGAAGGAGAAAAACCATATGATCATCTCAATACTGCAGAAAAAAGCTTCAACAAATTTCAACACCTATTTATGATAAGAACACTCCAGAAAGTAGGCATAGGGGGAACTTTCCTCAACATAATAAAGGCCATATATGACAAACCCACAGCCAACATCATTCTCAATGGTGGAAAACAGAAACCATTTCCTCTAAGATCAGGAACAAGACAAGGTTGCCCACTCTCACCACTATTATTCAACCTAGTTTTGGAAGTTTTAGCCACAGCAATCAGAGAACAAAAAGAAATAAAAGGAATCCAAATCGGAAAAGAAGAAGTACACTGTCACTGTTTGCAGATGACATGATACTATACATAGAGAATTCTAAAGATGCTACCAGAAAACTACTAGAGCTAATCAATGAATTTGGTAAAGTAGCAGGATACAAAATTAATGCACAGAAACCTCTTGCATTCCTATACACTAATGATGAAAAATCTGAAAGAGAAACTAAGGAAATACTCCCATTTACCATTACAATAAGAAGAATAATATACCTAGGAATAAGACTGCCTAAGGAGACAAAAGACCTGTTTGCAGAAATCTATAAGGCACTGGTGAAAGAAATCAAGGATGTTACAAACAGATGTAGAGATATACCATGTTTGTGGATTGGAAGACTCAACTTTGTGAAAATGACTCTACTACCCAAAGCAATCTACACATTCAATGCAATCCCTACCAAATGAGCAATGGCATTTTTCACAGAAGTAGAAAAAAAAGTTCACAATTTGTTTGAAACACAAAAGACACTGAATAGCCAAAGCAATCTTGAGAAAGAAGAATGGAGCTGGAGTAATCAGGCTCCCAGCTTTCAGACTATACTACAAAGCTTCAGTAATCAAGACAGTATGGTAGTGGCACAAAAACAGAAATATGAATCAATGGAACAGGATAGAAAGCCCAGAGATAAACCCATGCACATATGGTCACCTTATCTTTCATAAAGGAGGCAAAAATATACAATGGAGAAAAGACAGGCTCTTCAATAAGTGGTGCTGGGAAAACTGGACAGCTACATTTGAAAGAATGAAATTAGAACACTCCCTAATACAATACACAAAAATAAACTCAAAATGGATTAAAGACCTAAATGTAAGGCCAGACACTATAAAACTCTTAGAGGAAAACATAGGCAGAACACTCTATGACATAAATCACAGCAATATCCTTTTTGACCCACCTCCTAGAGAAATGGAAGTAAAAACAAAAATAAACAAATGGGACCTAATAAAACTTAAAATCATTTGCACAGAAAAGGAAAAAGACAACCCTCAGAATGGGAGAAAATATTTGCAAATGAAGCAACTGGCATAGGATTAATCTCCAAAATTTACAAGCAGCTCATGCAGTTCAATATCAGTGAAACGAACAACCCAGTCCAAAAATGGCAGCAGACCTAAATAGACATTTCTCTAAAGAAGAGATACAGATTGCCAACAAACACATGAAGGGATGCTCAACATCACTAATCATTAGAGAAACGCAAATCACAACTACAATGAGGTACCACCTCACACCAGTCAGAATGGCCATCATCAAAAAATCTACAAACAATAAATGCTGGAGAGGATGTGGAGAAAAGGGAACACTCTTGCACTGTTGGTGGGAATGTAAATTGATACAGCCTCTATGGAGAACAGTATGGAGGTTCCTTAAAAAACTAAAAATAGAACTACCATATGACCCAGCAATCCCACTGCTGGGCATATACCCTGAGAAAATCATAATTCAAAAAGAGTCATGTTCCACAATGTTCACTGCATATCTATTTACAGTAGCCAGGATATGGAAGCAACCTAAGTGTCCATCACCAGATGAATGGATAACAAAGATGTGGCACATATATACAATGGAATATTACTCAGCCATAAAAAGAAACGAAATTGAGTTATTTGTAGTGAGGTGGATGGAACTAGAGACTGTCATACAGAGTGCAGTAAGTCAGAAAAGAAAAACATATACTGTATGCTAACACATATATATGGAATCTAAAAAAAAAATAAAGAAGAGATGGTTCTGAAGAAACTAGGGGCAGGACAGGAATAAAGATGCAGACATAGGTAATCGACTTGAGGACACAGGGAGGGGGAAAGGTAAGCTGGAACGAAGTGAGAGAGTGACATGGACTTATATATACTACCAGAAGTAAAATAGATATCTAATGGGAAGCAGACCCATAGCACACGGAGATCAGCTCAGTGCTTTGTGACCACCTAGAGGGGTGGGATAGGGAGGGTGGGAGGGAGACGCAAGAGGGAGGAGATATGGGGATATATGTATATGTATAGCTGATTCACTTTGTTATAAAGCAGAAACTAACACACCATTGTAAAGCAATTATACTCAAATAAAGTTGTTAAAAATCAACAAAAATTTAAAAAAGTAGAAACCAAACCATAAAAAAGGAAAAAAGGAGATATGTCTATTAGTCTATTATTCTTTTAGTCTCTTTATATACTGTTCATTTCTACAAAATGAAACCTAATCTCTAATGAGAGAAATTAGATCAGTGTTCTCCTGGGGAACTACCAAGGGCATGAAGAAAATTTAGGGTGATTAATATGTTAATTATCTTAATTTTGTTGATGGTTTCTCTGTGTATACATATGTAATTTTTAAATTTTATACTTTAAACATGTACACTTTATTGCTTGCCAATAATATATTTAAAAAATTAACCTCTTAATTTTAAGAAATTCTGTTCATCAGGAGGCATCACAAAGACAATTGAAAGAAGAAGAGGAAAAAAAGCCATAGACTAGTTTAATTAGTACTTAGTGATATCATTAGCATGATAGTTTCCAGCTGGAAGTGCAGATGCTTCCTATGAGCAAATGGCTGAACCAGCTCTGACGACTGTAAACCATGTAGCCTTAAGAACTGTGGTGAGTGCCAGTGTCTCGTTATAGGTAACAAGAGAAAGGAATGAGGAGAAAGCAAAATGTCCAGTTAGATGCAATAATCCCATTAACATTTTCTTCTGTGTTCTTGCTCCAGAGAATTTATGCTAAAGGTTTGAACCTGCATGTGATGTCCAGGACTAAAGGAATATTACCATCATGTGTTTGCCAGATGTTGTTCCATGCAGAGATATATGATATAGTTTTTTTCCCAACTTTTATATGATTTTTAAATTAAAAATACTCAACGCATAGAATTATTTTCCCCTATTAGAAATAATATAATCTATATTAACAATTAGGATAATTATTAACTCATTGATAAAACAGGTACTGAGAATTAAAATGATCATGAATAGATTATGGAGACTTGAGAAGTCCCACAATCTGCCATCTGCAAGCTGGTGAACCGGAAAGCTGGTGGTGTAATTCAGTCCAAGTTCAAAGGCCCAAGAATTGTGGGGGCTGCTAGTGTAAGTCTCATTCCAAGTCCAAAAGCCTGAGAACCAGGGGCACCAATGTCGAGGAGCAGAATATCAGTGTCCCAGCTCAGGTGAGAAAAAGCAAATAGAGCCTTGTTCCACCTTTTTATTCTGTGCAGGCCCTCAGTGGATTGGATGATGCCCACCTGTATTGGTAAAGGCGAAATTCTTTGTCAGCCTATCAATTCAAATGCTAGTCTCTTCAAGAAACACTCTCACAGACACACCCAGAAATAATGTTTCACCAGCTATGTGTATCTCTTAGCCCAGTCAAGTTGACACATAAAATTAACCATCACAGTGTTGATCAATTTCTTGCTAATTGCACTGAGGATTTTAATTAAACGTCAAAGAAAAATTTCAGAAAATAAAATAATAATCATGAACATATCTCAAATACTAGATTGATCACATTGCTATGAGTAGACAAATTTTGCACAATTAAATCAGAAAAAGCCTTATTTATCTGCTTCATAAGGATTGTTTTCATTAAGATGTACATCACGTTATCCTTTTTCATGTCATTTTACTAACATAATCGTGTATCTACTCTTTCTCATGTCTGTTTAATATAATTGTGATATGCACAGTTCTAGTAATGAAAATAAAAATATTTTACACAAACCAATGTCAAGGTAAGTCTATGAGTTTTGTACGTTATATTGCCAACATTTATAGGGAAGATTTTCTCCATAAGCCTTGAGTTTACATGGTAAGTTTTCTAACTCTGTGAACTGAATATATATCTAGAAAGCATATTATAAAACTTCAAGGCACTTCCTTTCATCTGACAAATATATGTTGTTAGGTTTCCCCATTGACCTTATTATCCCTTTCCTTTGAATCACAACAGGTCTTATGTAGCAATATGAGAAAATGGCCGAAATTTCCTGACCCCTCTTGTAAAACTAATCAGGGAATTCCCCCAGCAAGCAAGACCATTTCAATAGCCATCTTAAATCTTTCACGAGGCTTCTAAAGTTCAATTATGTCTAGATAGCTGCTTCTATATTACTTCTTCCCATGTTCTTTAAAGCAATCATTATTGTCATTTTTATTTGTGTACATATCAACTTCTTTTTTACACAATGAAAAAACCGAACACAATCTCAAATTTTTATTCTATTAGAGGAAAGGAACCTTAAGAGAAAGCAATGATTCTGGCACCCTACAAACCAGTAAATTTAGGATACATTTAGAGAATATCTGTGATTTTTGACAGCTCTTTCAGGCCTTGACCCAAAAGAACCTGTTCTCTCAGTGCAAAATAAAAATTACTGATTGGACTACTGTGAGGGATTATTGTGACAGGGATGGAAAGAGTGACCGAAAAATAATAGAAATATGAGAAAACAGAGTAATAAAAAAAGAAGAGGGCAGAAGAGAGGAAAGGAGAATGCTTAAAGGAGGAACACAAGAAAGAAGGAAAGAAAACATAGCAAACTCTAAGTCCAAAAGCAAGGAACACACAAGGATGGCCATCCACACAAAAACGCATGCCCAATAGAATTAACCATACCTCTTTTAGCTTTGATAACTTGTTTCAGACAAAGCATTCCTACAAAGCATATTTCCCCATTCCATAGTTGCTTAGTCTGGGGTGAATAGCACTCACTTGAAGAAATTTGTTATACAAATTCAGAAAATATCAAGAGGTAAAGTTGGAGATAATCATACTTATATAATTTCAATACAATACTGGCTGTACCATGTAATGCCCAAGACAGAAAACAGAAACCACTCACTCTAAGGAAAAAAGAATTTAGTATTAGAATTAGTTGCTTACAAAATTGTTGAAAAGGCTAAAGGAGCCAGTTCAAGGCTGGGGTTCCAGGGTGATACAAAGAAGAATCTAGAACCAGCCTGCTTTTGAAGCTAGGCTGCTGTAGGTTGGGCCATAATGCCTTTTCTACTTCCAGAGAAGCTCTGAATAGCAAAAAACTGAAATGACACACAAAGCTGTAACCCAAGGAGTAAGCAGTAACATCAAGAGGTTACTGCTTCTTTCAGAAAGCTAAAGAATAAGCACTGGGCACCCCATGCAAGAGGGCCATGAATTTCCTAAATAGCAGGTGTAGCCAGAGTTGAAGGAAGAGGGCCTTCCTGGACTTTGACTTTCAAATTTTATGGGAGCACACTTAATTGGTGAGCACTAATTCATATGTAGAATTCTCTCTCGCTGCAAGGGAGTTTAGAAAATGTAGGTTTCAGCATTTCAAAACCTCCAAATAAAAGATACATAGAGATTGAGAGAGCCACTCATAATATTTTAACACATGAGGATATATATATATATAGATAGATAGATAGATAGATATCTATCTTTATCTATCTGTCTATATCTACATATCTATATCTATCGATCTATTATCTATCTACCTATCTATCTAGAGAGAACTGAATTTTACATCTAGCAATATAAAATAAACGTCCCAGGAGTTGCATACAAATAGTACCAGAAATATGTGTAGTTTTTTGGAAAAATTGGATACGTTTCTTTTTACCACTAATATTTGGAGTCTCTAGAAAGTAAGATGAGATGACAAATATGGATGGCATATAATAGCATGTAATTCTTTTCTAGAAACTTTAATTTGGCCATTACTTGATAACATTATGGGGCTCAGAAAATATCTGTTTTTATTAGTTTAAAATACCTGCAATCTTTTAGATAAACATGAAACAGGGATTTTCAAATTTGGTGATTTTGATATTTAAATAATATATCTCAAATCTCATACGAAACGTGCTAAATAAAGTGGATGATTTGAAAATGTTGAATAAATGTTGCATCTTCCCCAAACTTGCTTAACTTTTCCACTCAGAATACATGGCTACTTAATAGGAAGTACTTTTCACAGAGGCCTGTTTGCATAGATAATTCACTAGCAAAACTTAATATGAATTAGCAACTCCTAGTGCACAATAAGATATGGGTCATCAATAGATTTGCCATTCTCTTTTCTATTCCTTTCTTCATAAAATAAAATATAAGGCAACATTCCCTTCATTTTAGATTCTATGTACCAAAGTAATTCCTCCAAAAGGTGGTATTTTCTTATTAAAAATTAATATAAACACCTACACTGTTTATATCCTTAATAGCTCTCATCTAGATAATACAGTAAATTTCTGACTTATTTTTTAACTTATCTAACGTCTCTCCTTAATACTAATTCATCCTAAAACATTATTCTAATTCTTTCACTTCCATGTTCATCTTTTTACTATTTTCAATGGCTCCCCATCAGTCCCTCCACTTCCTTAGTCCAGTTTCTTTTGACTAAAAAATGTAGTCCAAATTCTTTACTTCATCACTCAAGATCACCCTTGTCACCACAATTCTATCACCTTTCCATTGCCCTAGGCATCGTATAGCGTTTGTAAAGTTCATGTGTTATGTTGCCACCAGTCATTTCCCATTTTTTCTCCATATTCTTTCACTGCCACACATTTTCTCATGTTGTTTATTTTACAATGTCTTTTCTTCTCCATCTCCCCACTGTTGACTCCTGTTCATTCTTCACAAATCACCTCAAATGTTACCTCTTTTAGATTTCTTTCCCCATCACCCTCACCAGAAGTGATTTATTTTTCCTCTGAAGTTTTAAAGACGTATTTCAGTGTCTCTTATGGCATGTGACAATCTCTCTTGTTTAATAATTATTTTGTGTCCCCTGCTATGCTACAAGCTGAGGAAGGAGAGACAGAGTTTACGTTTGTGTCGCCACAGTGCTAGCTAGCATCACGACATAGACTGAGTAGACACAAAATTATTATTGATTGAATACACATTTGTGAATCATTCTAGAGAAAGAAACTATCTTCTATTTACTAAAGACATGAAAACAACTTCATATTCAGTCTTCTTTCTTTTTTTTTTTACCTCTGACATTCTACAGAGAGTAGCTTGAAGCAGTTTTGCAATTTTCTAAGAAATAATTCGTCCATAGGCTTTTTCTTATTACTTCACATAATCTACTTTATAAAATTCTGAGCTTTCATTATAAATCAGAGTTTAAAGTTTTCAGATTCATGTAGAAAACTGTATTGGGGATTATATGACAAAATCAATGCATGAGCAGCTTTTAAAATACCATTTTATACACTACATAATTGTACATTTGTGCTAATTCCTTTTATCTGCTTTTTCTTAGAAATACTTAAAATAGGTTACTGTTTTTCATATTTATAATAGATTTATCACACTAGTTTTTAAGACAAGACACTTCTTGTGACAAATTAAAAAATTAATAAACTAAAAGCCGGCCCTCCTATTTTTTTTTTTTTTTTTTTTTTGCAGACGCGGGCCGCTGTGGCCTCTTCCGCCACGGAGCACAGGCTCCGGATGTGCAGGCCCAGCGGCCATGGCCCACGGGCCCAGCCACTCCACGGCATGTGGGATCCTCCTGGACCGGGGCACGAACCTGCATCCCCTGCTTCGGCAGGCAGACTCCCAACCATTGCACCACCAGGGAAGCCCCCGCCCTCCTATTTTAATTTAGGAACACTGATGAAAAGTAAAATAGACCACCAATACACACATAGATACACACACACACACACACACACACACACACACACACTATTAGTTTATATAAATTACTTGAAACATTGTATTTTAAATAATAATATTAAATTGAATATAATAGCCTACATATATAAGTGTTTTTTAATTATATTGCATGATATGGAGATTTGAAATAATGTAAAGCTATATAACTTCAGGAGGGAATCAGATTTATTTTATCGCCATTTACCCAGAATGTTGCAAGTCAGTTTGGACAGAGAAACACTGAAATCAAATATGATGTGATTTAAATAGCAGAGAAAAGAAAACAATGGAAGTTGCCCCGATTGAACACTTATTTAGGTATTAGACTGAGACTTAGGAGCTGAACATTATATGCAGGATAGTATCATATATAGGACATTTTTGAGTGTTTCTTAATTTGAAAAGTTAGGCAAAATCTTGTTACTTACATTCTGAGAATTTTAAATCAAACTCTTCTCTCTTCAGCTGCTTCCTTAAGATATCCTCCCCCTCACCAACACATATTGTCATAAACAGATGGTCATTACTCTTACCAGTATGACCCAAATAGCTTCCTAACCTATCGTACACCCAGCTACTGCCATTATAAGTGATTATTCAATATTGCAAATGTGATAGACTTTTCCTTATATCAAATATTTTTATAAATGTCCATTTTCATCAAAATAAACTCCAAATTCATCCTGGAATACAAGGCCTTTCATGACCTCAGTCTTACCCTACATTACCCAGCTTCAATTTTCAACACTCCCTCTTTGATTTTATTTAAGCAGTTCAAAAATGCATATCTCTTGGGGAGTTCATTAACACATTAACTTATGATAGATATTTTAAAAACCTCACCATTTTATGTTGGGACAAAGCATAATAAAAAAATTAAATGCAAACTCAACTATTCAATTGTTTTATAACTACATATTAAAGACATATGATATTTCAAGCACAAGTGAGCCTTTAGGATTCCAAGATCAAACAAACAATTCTTAAGAAACCAGGTCTCTAAGGAGGACAAAGAATTTGTACTTAGTTGTCAGATAACAAATCGAATGCGTCCAGAGCTATTGTCTTGTGAAGACTCGGTGTTTATTTCTTTCTCAACTCTAGAATGGTTTTATTGTTTAGTTTATTTCTTTGCTTCATATTGCTTTGCTTTGTTGTTGAATGTGTGTTAGTGATACGGAGAAGAATTAAGAGATTTGCCAATGACAGTAAAGACAGCCTACTCAGCCCTTGCTAGGGTTAGAATGAGGATGAAAATATGGTGGTTCCAGAGTTCAAGGTGAGGGCAGCAGGGAGATAAGGGGAGACTCAAAACAGACCCAAAAGTAGCTGTTAAGAGCAAGGTAACAAGAGAGAAGGAGATTGCAGCATGGATTGAGTCAGGAGTGGGATTAAAAAACAAAAGAAGAAAACTGGAAAAAAAAAGAAACTCATCAAGTACATTAGAGGCAGGTGACATTGAAAGTGGAGTGTAAGTTAACCCCGAGTTCTCCTTGAGAAAAAAAATCCCCCTCTGAAAACACAAAGTCCTCTTCCTGCGTTTCTGATTTCAGACAAAATTACCTGAAACAATATTTCAGGCACAGCTAGGCTCTCTAAGTATTCAAGATATCTCAAGTAGGTCACTTTGAAATAATTCTTCTAATTCATTCAGAAATTACTGATTAAAAAATAAGAATCATAAATAGCAGAATGTCCAGTGTTCAGAAAAGGTAATTCTTACCCTCCTGTGTGCCTGAAAATATGAACAAACTCTAAACTATGGGAGGAGGCAGGGAATCCAGGAAAAGTGATATTCCATTTGTTGACTTCTGAGGTATGTTGTTTATAGTTTACAAGTTCATTTAATTGCATAGGTGGAGTTTCACAGTCAGTAGAATGATGAGGGAAGCAGATGGCATAATCTTTTATTAAAAACTTAGCCACCTTCTTATATATGTGATAGCTCTTACTTCATTCTTTGGAATTTGCATTTTAAATGATTAAGGATCCAATAGGACAGCATGAAACCTCATTAAGAATGATATATTTTCAGGCCTCTACCTGAAGGGAAAGTGGTGATTTTTCCACCTCATACTCCTCAGTTTAAATACCTGCTGATTTGTTTTAGCTCTACTTACTTCAAAGTATTTCAGCCACATTAATACAGCTTTTAACTAGAGAAACTGACAGAATACAAAATCAAGCTTTTAGCTATATCTTAAAATAAACAAACCAGAACATTTTTCATTTATGAAGCTTCTACTTTCTATGACATTGTGTAATATATTAGTGGTTAACTAAGGGCTTCTCTTGAGCCTAAGGTAAGAGGGGATTAAAAAAACCTCTGTGATTTTTCAGTTCATTTTGAAAACTAACAGCAGATTTGCTTTTAAACAAATGCTGTGTCTTTAGCTGCTGCTTTGAAGTAAGAAGCTGAGAGTAATAGGGGTGGTAGAGATCATACATTCTCACTGTACATATAGTAACAGCGGTATAATAATTAAGGTTTAATCAGAGCATTCTCCTGCTGCTTTCCCAATCACTGTTGAGGTAATAATAGCATTATAGATTAGGTAGCAACTTGCAACAAAGTTAGGCAACTGCATCAAAAAGCAATATTGATGTATAAAGAATTAGGTAAACTTAGTCAATGAAGCATAACATCTCATTCATATTAACCTCCAGCAGGGCCCTTAGAGTCCCAGGCATTGATCCAATCATTTGCTTGCCTAAGTATTTTCCACCTTCTGTGAAATTGCTTACCTCCTTTCTGAAACACCCACTCTCTTCTTTAGAAATGCTTTGTATTCTCTTTCATGGGGATATCCTAAGAAAAAGAAATGGTGGGTTATATTCAGCAAAAGACAGTACTGAAGCAGTTAGAGTTGTATACTAGAAAAGCATCCAGAAAAAATGTGGGTGGTTTTTTCACTTGTCTGAGACCTGGAAGGGTTAATTCAAGCACAGAAGTCCAACTGATTTTACAGGATAGTGGGACTTCCAAGGCACATAAGCCCTTTAGGTGTCGGGTTAAAGGAGAATGCTGGGGTGTGTGTGTGTGTGTGTGTGTGTGTGTGTGTGTGTGTGTGTGTGTGTGTGTGTGTGTGTGTTGAATAGTATGTGGTTTTCTTTTGCTGATTTACTTTATTTTTTATCCCATTGTTGATTATATGCCAACCAACGTTTTTCAACTCTACTTCCATGATAAACAATAGACATTTTATAGGCAAGGGTGAGCATTTAAGTCCATGAAAAGAATAGTCATTCTCAGAATGGAGGAAGAGGGTTTAGTCTAGGTGAATTTGGGAATATGACAGCAGAGACTTTGAGTGACCACTATAGATTCCACTGAGAAGAGGATTTCTACGCTGACCTCTGTAAAAACATAAAGAATTGTTATCATGTCTCTCATTGATCTACGACATTAGATGATAACCAGAACTGCCATGAAAACGGTTAAGAGTATTAAGTCAAGGTTCACTGACAGACACTTTGACACCTAAGGACAAGGCAATTATAAAGAAACACAAAAGCAAGTGCTCAAATATTTTTCCTTAGTATATAAATTTCCTCTAATTCATCTGGGGACAGGAGCACATCTAAATGCTGGAGAAGACGGAAGTGAGCCGAGTCTGTTCTACTAAAGTGTCAGAAATAATCTGTCATAAATTATCTATCTATCTATCTATCTATTTAAGCTTATATAAAACAGACATTTATTTCTCATAGTTCTAGAGGCTGGAAGTATGATGTCAGGGTGCCAGCATGATTGGGTGAGGGCTCTCTTCCAGACTGCACACGTCTGTTGTATCCTCACATGGTGAAAGGGGCTGCATAATTTTTTTTAAATGTACTTTGTTCCAAAATGAAAATAATTGGCTAATCAAGTGGGTTACCATCTTGAATAAAATGTAATTAAATTTCCGTAACTAATTTTTCATATTTAATCAAAATTTGATATAAACATTGAATGTATTATATAATAGCATGAATGTTTGGAAGAAAACATTCCTTCAAAAGAAAATTGTAAGTAATGTTTTTTTAATTATGGAAAACAATTTCACAACATAAAACATTTATGAAAAACCTTTCCATAATCTGCTCTGTCATCAGTTTATCACAGGGCTTTTCATGGAAAAACATCAGAACGAACAGAGACTGTCATACATTGGCTATATTTCTAACACTGCCTTGATAAGGGAAAATATTGGGACAAGATAACCTACTTGCTTTCTGTCATTTGTAAAAGATTTGATATCCAGAAGTTTCTCATCATAATGAACAAAAATCAGTCTCTGAGATTAAAATATGGGTGAGCAGATTACAGGTAACTTCTTTTCTAGTCAAAATTTCTTTTTTTTTTAAATAAATTTATTTTTTGGCTGCATTGGGTCTTCGTTACTTAGTGGGGTGTTTCTCTAGTTGCAGAGAGCGGGGGCTACTCTTCGTTGTGCTGCGCGGGCTTCTCATTGCAGTGGCTTCTCTTGTTGCGGCGCATGGGCTCTAGGCACGCGGGCTTCAGTAGTTAGTTGCGGCACGCAGGCTCAGTAGTTGTGGTTCACAGGCTCTAGAGTGCAGGCTCAGTAGTTGTGGCGCACGGGCTTAGTTGCTCCGTGGCATGTGGGATCTTCCCAGACCAGGGCTCAAACCCCTGTCCCCTGCATTGGCAGGCTGATTCTTAACCACTGAGCCACCAAGGGAGTCCTAATCAAAATTTCTATATGCTTTGACCGATGGGTTCAGTTAAAAATATTTCTCTCTCTCAATTTCCCTCTCTCTCTAGATCTATTTACAGAAGACACAATGAAAACCACCAATCCCCTATTAATTACTTAAATAACTACATGTCCTTGAAATTTTTCTCAGAAGTGTTTCATCCTCTAGATCTTTCACCTCCAAATATTAATGCTTGTTAGAGTTTAAGGGTGCATGATCTTTAAAGGATTTTTTAAGTAATAAAATGCATAAACACAAGATTTAAGGTTGCTTTAAAGTTATAACTCAGAAAGTCTTTAGGTATTTAAAAAATGCGAACATGTACCCAAATTAATGAGAACTGAAGAAATTGCTTAAGTAATTTTAAAACAACATTGCCTGACTAACTTAGATATACAAAAGTATTTTCCTTAAACAGAAGCTTCATGTTTCTTTCCACTGCAACATATCTATCCTGCATTTCCTTTTTTTTTTCTTTTTTCTTTCTTCTTCATTCATGAAATAGAGAATCTGATAGGGGAACAACAGGGAGTAGAATACATTTAGTACAGGAAAAATATTAATTGCTTGAAAATGCGAAGTGAGGGAAGAAATCAATTGTGAGTAAACAGCGCAGAACGAAACCTCTTGACCTTGTCAGGTGCTTTATGGGAGAGACCCTTCAATCAGAAATGTGCTGATGCTAAATTATCACAGGATTTGATCTATCCTCTAATAATTGAAAACTCCCACTCCTGGAAGAGAACCAGTTTTCTGAACAGCCACTAATTTTTCAGAGTGGAAATTTAGTACTGAAGAGATTGCACATTTATCCACTAAGATTTGTATTTATATTCTATGGGCCATCACATTCCACATTAGGCTCTGATTGTAAATAGCTACATTGTGTTTTGAGATGCACTCTTCTGTGATGTGCAGTTGCAATTCTTTAAAATGCCATATATAGTTTAACGTATTACCTTCAGTATCTTTCCTTTAAATATCAGAGTATGTGAAAAACTTAACCATGAACAGAGATAAATGCCGTTAACTGCAACATCAGGGTTCAATCTTAGTTGCTTACATCTTGCCTATAAAGAAGATGCTAATTTCAAACTCATCAGGTGCTTTGTACAGGGACATAAAAATAAAGAGGATAATAATTTAAATTTCTATTCAAAATTTCCACTTAGTTTTATGTGTGCAATATACTTTGTGTCATTTTATCATTTTAAAAAATCTCTCATCCTAAGATTATTTCTGAAAAGTATCTAAAGCAAATCTCTAACTGACAATTCATGTGAATGTGTAATGAAATGATCTGAGATGATTTTGTTGGCTATTAAAATAGCTAGCCTAGAGATTCCTAAGAAATGTAAAATGACTTTTATTTGAAGCTTTAATCCCTATTGTACCTCATTAATGTCTCTTTTTTCTACTCAGGTATGTATAACACCTATAAGAGGAAAATGAGAGAATACATATCAAGGAGGAAGGCACTTTAGGAAAAAAATGCTTAAAGTCCAGCCTACAATTAAAAGCAGATTCTGAACAGTACTATCCTCTGTTAGTTGAAAAATATAAAAGAAGTTTAAAAAATTTAAACTTGTCTATGTACATAAACATTAGTTAACTTGCAGACTCAATAGTCATTCAACAGCTAATCTGAGCACTTACCACTAGGATTATGCAGGATGCTCAAAACACAATGAAGAATATGACAAAGTCTCTGCCTTCAAGGAAATTACTGTGGGAGGCAGACAAGTTGGTTAAGTGCAGTAATTGCCATACCTGCCATAGGGATGAGAGTAAGTACAGAGGCTTCAAGTCTGGGCTGTGGGAAGTGGTTAGGGTTGACTCTCAAGAAGTGACTTTCACACTAAAACTTGACATATGATAAAAGTATTTAAGCAGGAAAGTGGCATGATCTTATTTGCTCTTTACATTGCTAAAGAACTTCAAAGGAAAGAAAATGAATGGTGGTGACTTTTCGAAGTCAAATGATGTCTATAAAAAAGCAATGTGGGGACTTCCTTGGTGGCGCAGTGGTTAAGAATCCACCTGCCAACGCAGGGGACACTGGTTCTAGCCCTGCTCCGGGAAGATCCCACATGCCGCGGAGCAACTAAGCTCATGTGCCACAACTATTGAGCCTGCGCTCTTGAGCCCACATGCTGCAACTACTGGAGCCTGCATGCCTAGAGCCTGTGCTCTGCAGCAAGAAAAGCCACCGCAGTGAGAAACCCGCACACCGCAACAAAGAGTAGCCCCCGCTCACTGCAACTAGAGAAAGCCCCTGTGCAGTAATGAAGACCCAACGCAGCCAAAAATTAATTAAAATTTATTTAAAAAACAGCAATATGTAACAGATGGTAACAGGAACATGAAAAGACGCTCAATATCACTAATTATTAGAGAAATAAAAATCAAAACTACATTGAGGTACCAACTCACACCAGTCAGAATGGCCATCATTAAAAAGTCCACAAATAACAAATGCTGGAGAGGGTGTGGAGAAAAGTGAACCCTCTTACACTGTTGGTGGGAATGCAAATAGGTGCAGCCACTATGGAAAAATTACGGCGGTTCCTCAAAAACCTAAAAATAGAGTTACCATATTATCCTGGAATCCCACTCCTGGGCATATATCTGGAGAAGACTATAATTTGAAAAGATACATGCACCCCACTGTTCACTGTAGCACTATTTACAATAAGCAAGACATGGAAACCACCTAAATGTCCATTGACAGATGAATGGATAAAGAAGATGTGGTACATACGTACAGTGGAATACTACTCAGCCGTAAAAGGAATGAAATAATGCCATTTTCAGCAACATGGATGTACCTAGAGATTATCATACTAAGTGAAGTAAGCCAGAAAGAGAAAGACATACCGTATGATATCACTTATATATGGAAATCTAAAATATGACACAAATGAACTTATCTACGAAACATAAACAGACTCACAGACAACTTGTGGTTGCCAGGGAGGCGGGAGGGGGAGGGATGGATTGGGAGTTTGGGATTAGTAGATGCAAACTATTATATATAGGATGGATAAACAACAAGGTCGTACTGTATAGCACAGGGAACTATATTCAATATCCTGTGATAAACTATAATGGAAAAGAATATGAAAAAGAATGTATATGTATGTACAACTGAATCATTTTGCTGTACAGCAGAAATTAACAAAACATTGTAAACCACCTATACTTCAATAAAATATATTTTTAAAAAAAAGTAATATGTAGAACGATCCTTTGGACCCATGAAGAGAAAAATTTAATTGCCGTGGGAAGCTGCTTCCAAAACTGACAGTGGCAGCATATAGACAGGAAACTCTTTGCTCTTTTGTTCAAAGTATATGCGATCTACTTGATAAAATAATGTCTCCTGGTGTCTCCCTGCTAAATTCTACATATTTTCTTCATCTGAAACTACTCAGACAAATACCTGTAATTTTAGTTCAGTGTATACCTCCAGACAACCTGATACTTTCTTAGTCGATAATGTGTTAAAACACCAAATTCTGAGGAGAAGAAAGAAAAATTTGGGGGTAGATACAGAACTGGACTTGAATTATGTATTTGGGGGATAATTTCTCAAACCTCCCAAATGATACTTTCTGAACCTCTTGAGAAATTATAAAATAAGGATAATAATTACTTCACAGGATTTTTGAGAGGATTAAATGAGGAAACACATAGTCTGGAACATAGTATCAGCCAAATAAATTTGTGTCTTTTATTCTCCTTAAATTTGTTAATCTTATTGGACAAATTGAATTTTTTTTTTTAAATTTCAGCCTAATTGTTTTTGTTTATTCAGTGAACTGCCATTTGGAATGAGTTGGATGGTGCATGGAACTGGAATAAAAATACCTCTTTTACTAACTAGACATACAAACTATTGTAAATTCCTTTATGTCTTTGCGTCTGAGTATACTCATTTGGTAAAGAAGCATATTGAACCTGATGATCCCTGGTATCCTTTCTTGTTTAAAAAAAAAATGATTATTTTATAAAATGAAATGGGGATTAATAGTATACTATGTACCAGAAATTGAGGGGTGAGAAAGGCAAGTATTCATAATAATGTAAAAGAACATCCATAGTCCAGAACAGAAGTAAGCATGGAAGTATTTCAATGTCTGAGTGATGGACTAACACATATAATAAACACTGACAGAAATAGGTCTTTTCAAATGCAGCATTCCATAAAGGATTCCATTAACCTTGTTTTCATACTACAAATAGAATTCTTAATCTAATAGTTGGGAAAGTTTATGATTGCTAGATAAAATATACAAGATGTCCAGTTAAATTTGAGGTTTAGATAAATAACATTTTTAAGTATAATATGTTCCATGCAATATTTGGGACATACTTATACTAAAAATTTGGTTTTTAGCTGAAATTCAGATTTAATTGTACATCCTGTATTCTTACTTCTAAATATAGCAACACTAATAGACTTTACCAAATACGTTATCTACATTTAAGAATACATTGACGGTTTCTTTAACCTAAGATTTAATTAAGAAAGATTAAACCTGGCCCAGGTAATTTATTCATTATTCATTAATTTATTATTGAAGTGTCTCAGAAATCAAATCCTGCGCTAGGTATTGGGTAGTCAATCTTTAACAAACACAATGCATACCCTAATGAACTTCATAGAGATATATGCCATAGAGATAAATGCCACATAGAAAAAATGATTTTTAGTGGATCTTCATATGCCTTCAGTTACCCTTCAAGAAGAAACTAGTGACAACTATTAACCTCCATGGATAAGATAAAAAACTGATTGTCTGAAACTCTCCAGTGGGTTTTACACTTATTAAATATATTCTAAACCAATATAACACATTATTCTTAATGTGTTATATTGGTTTAAACTGTGAATCACTATATTGTACATCTGTAACATATAATATTGTACAGCAACTATACTTCAATAAAAGTAAATTTTTAAAAAATCAACTAAAGTCAAAACTTCTTAAATCGCTGGGAATTTTAGAAACACGTTCATTTAATGATTATGGTAATAGCACTGTCCCAGTCTGTCTCCACTTCTGTGCACCCCACTATGTTCTGGTTCAACCATACTCCAGGATATTTACTTGTCTCATGGCCTTTATTGTCGACCACTGATTGTTCCTGATCTTTAACTTATTGACTCTGTGAGTCATTGCACTGTACTTAAAAAACAAAACAAAAACCAAAAAAACCCAAAAGCCTGTCTCTGTCATTGCAGCGCTTTCTGTTTTATATGTTTATGGAGGACTCATTCTCTCTGTGTTACCACCATCAACACTTTCCCGTGAGCTGTGGGAAAGGGCTGACACACCCTCCTGCAGAAACCGTCACTTCTTCTTTGGAATGCATTCTGGAAACAGAGTTACATTTCCTATGGAACACTTAACTCTTACCATTCCTCTCTCCAATACTGGTCTCCCTATCTCTCCCCCAAAAAGGTAACACAGGATATTTAATAACTTTTGTCTAAGATTCTGTGAATTACAATGCCACAAACTTAAACCATACCTATCAAACATTTCCAAATAGATTTTAAAATGTTACCTGTGCTGCTAACCTTGACTGTGTCCATTAAGTAAATAATACTATTAATTCATATTAAAAAACTCTCAAATTTAAAAAACTAGAATATGTATGATTATGTGTTTAAAAGGGAAAAAAGCTATTGTTTTATCAATTTCCAAACCATTTGAAAAAATATGGCAATAAATGAGAACCAAATTTAAATGTTTTCTGCTTATATACTGACTGAGGTTGTATGGTAAAAATAGAAAATAAAATTAGCTTGGAAGGAAGAAACCAAGCCTCTGACTCTAAATAACTGTAAGTCATTTAGAGATTTATTTAACTTTCTTGGCTTCAGTTTCTCCATCTATTACATAGAAGGTAGGAATGGCAGGGGAGCAATTTACTATATATTCTCTAGATTTTTCATCTAAGCCTAAATTTTATCTTACACTCAGTGATAAAGGCTCAGCCCTATAAAAAGAAAACACTTCTTGGAAATGTGTGTGTGTGTTTGTGTGTGTGTGTGTTTAATCTGTCTCCAAAACAATTTAAATACAAGTCAAGTGAACTTATTACCCATCTACTGAAGGTTAAATGCATCTAAAGTATTAGTCTAGTTACAGTGTACTTTTCTCATTATTAACAGAATATAAAATATACCCATTTTCTTTTTCAGGTGTCTGGAAACCCATACCTTTTTCCCTCACTTTGTAATGTTCTATTTATGATTATAAAGGCACAGCCATAACAATAATCCATCAAAGAATATTTCAGTGGCCTCCTTCATAGAGGAATTCAAAAATTGTTATGGCTTCAACCCACCCACTGAAACACCCACAAATGACTTTGAGATTCTGTCACATTATTAACCTTATCAGTTCTGCAAGATGCTATTCTTGGAATCATATTTATACAGACCACAATTTCCTTAAGCATTCTTGGTTTTAGAGCAACTAAAACACTGGAGATGGTGGGGAGGAGTTTATCACTCTTGTGACTATGGAATTGGATAAAACTGAGCTGAAATAGATCATTTTCTGAGCCTTGTAAGTATATGTAGTATCCTTTTTCATTCCTCTTTGCATCATTCTCTCAACTCAATTGTCTTTGGCTCCCCGTTTCTTGTTTCTGGAGCCCTCAGATCCTCATGTCAATCAGTTGCTCATTTTACAGATTTTGCTTCTTTGGCTTCCACTTCTTGTCTGACCACCCTCAGTTAACCACCTGTTGCGGTAGAATAAATTGATTTCTGTCTTTTCCTGCTGTAGGTTCCAAGTACTTTAATATTTCAAACTTCCTCTCCTTCTCAAGTACCCTTCTTCAACATCTCAAATGATCGATCATTTCTTATATAGGTAATAAATGTGTCAACACTCTTTTTAAAGTGTTACATTTTCACTGCACTCACTGTGGTCAGAAGTAATTCCTCAATATCTGGCATTGAAATTGCCTGTTTCAAAAGCCCCCCCTTCCCTATCCACACATCTGGGGAAATAGAGATAATTGCTGCACTTATGCTGATCTTGTCTTTAGAGCTTTTCACACATCAAGAGCAAGGCCACTTTTTCCTCATTAGTGCAGCAAGCACCTGTCCACACATTGTGATTTTAAAGGCTGTGGGAAGATCTTACTGCTTCTCCAACAATCTTTTCCCATGCCTGTAATTCCTTTAATTGGGAGAAAGCCTTTCATATAAGAAAACATAAATGGCTGATATGAGATCATTTCCTAAGGAAAGGATTAAAAAATTGAGAGGAACTAGAAAACACAAGGACACTCAGCAGCACGAACCTGAGGAAAGGAAGTATATAAATGAGATGTTTCATAAAAAGGGAATCTTAATTGGGAAGCGGAAATTGAGAACAAGACATGCTCTTCCATTTCTACTTTTTGCTTTCTGCAAACCCCATTTTGCTTTGTGTCTGACCATTGATTCCACAGCCGAAAAGTACTCCTTAAACATAATTTAAGTATCAAAACCATTATGGACTTCATCACTGTTCTGTTGATAAAGTATAGATATTTGAGTATACTTGAAAACATTTCCCACCAGAGATGACCTACATCACTTTTCAGTTTCTTTCAAAAGCCTAGAATATATGAACTATTCCAGACAATTTACAGGGGTATTTGCAAGCAACTACTGAATAGCATTATGCCAACTGTCCTCAAATGGAAAGAATTTATCAAATTCCATCAAATTTCCCATTGCATCAAGCTTTTATTTAGCATGAATATATATCAAATTTCACAAAAATATATTTAAGACTAAAAATAATCCTATTTCATATAAGGAAAAGGAATGTAAATATGTAATTAAGGCATATGTTAACCCAGCAGCAATTAACTGAATGCTACTAAACACTGGTCGATACAAATAAATGCTCAGAATTATATCAATAGCATTTCCAATTATGATATATCTTTCAATAAAGACAAGGTGACTTCAGCAGAAGCTACTAAATTGTAAAAGTAGACTGAATAGTTGGAAAGGTACTGGATGACTTTGAACACCTAGTGTCTAGGGTAGCTAGATATGTACTAAAGGGACAGCAGAATGAACAATAAATGCCAGATAAAAGCTGAGATAAATTTGCAAGTTATTTCATTTGAAAACCAAAGGGAATATTTTATCAAGATAGATAATATAAAAGTGTAATCATGGATAAATTTTCTTTTCTTGACATTAAATAGCCAAATTCTTTACAGGGTTCCAAAGCACTTGTTACCCATTTCTACTTGTAAGTAACAATCTTCCTAGGCAGGAGTAGACCTCCTGGGGTATTATATGTGAGATTTTACTGGCCCCCAACAAGTGAATTATATATCCATGATATATATATCTGACAATATTAATGACTGATTTTATATTGTATTGGTTATTTCAACTACTAATGTGAAAATACATTTCAGACATTCTCTAAGGTAACATTTTGCTCCGTGTTTTACCAGGATAAAGCGATAACTTTTTAATATCTTTTTTTTTACTATTCAAACATTCTAAATATGCTAAATTAAGCCTCAAGTGAATTAGGTTTTAATCAAGCCTTCTTGATTTATGTGTTTTATTAATCTAGTTCAATTCAAAAAACCATTTATTGAGGGCAGAATCAGTGCAGACACTGTGTAAGGTACAGTGTTCTTGCATTTGGTTTGAAATGAGGAGGCTACGAAAATTGCAGGTGCTGAAAGTAAAGCTGAATAGAACCGAGAGTCTGAGAACTATGACTCAGCACTGTGTTTTCACTGCTCCTTAAGGTCTCCCTGCACCCTTGCCCACACCTTATGATTAACCCCTGGTAATCAATCTTCCTCGAATTATCCTAAATTGACTGCTATCCATTTCTACTTGGACATCTGACAGAGCTGACTCCCAAAAAACAGAAACCTGTTTAGGGGGCTGTTTCCCAATACCTTATAAATTTTCCATTTCCATATCTTAACACCAAGCAAGGAAAATATTTCCTATAGTTTAGAAAGCCCCAAATCCAATCAGAAAAGGTTTTTGGTGTAGGGAAGGAAAATATAGCTAATATTCAGTAATTAGAATGATGATATATCAATAAATTATCTTATACATATTTAATATAAAAATAATATTTCAATAAAATAGCCACATAAATGTATAGCAGGTTATATTGGGACTTTATAAACTATAAGTGCTTGTGAATTTGGATATGATTTTATTTAAAGGGAATAAAATGAACTGTATAAGCCAATGAATGTTTTTGACATAGAAAGGTCAGAAATGATGAAAATTTGCTAAACTGTCTTCTCTTTAATTAAACTGAAAATATCAATGATATATATCATGCTCAACGTTCAGTAATTAATTTTTAGTGAGCATATTTTGATGTGAATTCCTGTAACAAAAAATATATATACTTTATATGTAAATGTATATTTAATTATTTAAATATGTATAGCCCAAAACAGCCAAAGTCACTGAGCCTGAATCAATATTTTGCAGATGATATAATTGAAAATAATTAAGATGGATAACTTAGCTACATCATGGCAGAACTTTGACAAGAACTTTAGTTTCCTAACTCCCAATTCTGTTCTTCTGTGAACAGAACTCTTCTTATGATGGTACCATTCCTAAATGCCTATATAATTTAACATATTCACAATTAAGAAAACCACTTTTATTGTGTTTTTTCCCTTGCACTGATTTTTTTGTTTGTTTGTTTTGCATCTACTCTAATAAGAAACATTAATAGGTTAGTCGAACAACTGGCTGTAGTTAAACTAACTCTAATAATCATATTTAGTTGGTTTTTAAATTGTTGCTAGAAATATATGTACAAACATGATTATCTTTATAAATCCTCTTGACAATTTTTACAAATACAACTTTAATTTACTGAAATGAACTACATTCTTTTAAAATAAAAGACAGATGCATGTTTTTCCCCTGCTATTCGCTGGGACAATCTTGGCATCTGACACACTCCTTCCACTACCTTAAATCTTGCCTTTTTAACGTAATTTCTCACCCCACCCTCCTGCCAAAAAAAGCCCTCAGAAATATACTTCAACGTATAATTTTCATTTTTCCATCTTTACTCATCCTTTCCTCTCTCAGAAATATTATTTTGCCAACATTTTTGATGGTCAAAATGAAATTTTCCTTCAAGCTCAATTCAAATATTTCTTCTACTTAAGTGTACTTTCTGATCACCTTGGTCAAGAGTAATTTCCTCCTCTTATCTGTTCTTATAATTTCTCTGTTCTAATATTTACATGCACTATGTACAGTTAATATGTTGATACCTGACCTAATCTCCACACTATTGAAAATGTGAAGAGGATCATTAAGATGAAAAGAACTGTGTGCTCAAGTGAAGATGAGCAGAGGATAAAAATGAAAATATAAGTTGGGAACCCAAAGTGGTAGAACTTGAACTTCAGAATAAGGGATATGACCTTACTTCAGTAAACACTAGAGAGGTGAGAACCAAATTTCTCTTTATTTTTGAACCAGAAAAATATTTTTAAACTAAAGATTAAGAAAAGAGACCATTTCATACCATGGACCATTTTGGATCCTACATGTTGCTTCCTATGATAGTTGGCCATGGTTATCATTCAAATTGTAATGCTGAATTTAATATATAGACACACATATTGTTTATAAAGCAGTTCATTGGACAGGACTACTGAATCAAAAATAATGACATTTCATGAATCTGAATATCTGCTATTCAACAATCGCTGTATTTTTCCAACAAAGAACACATTTCCAACTATGCCTAAAATGATCTTGAGATTCTTATATGAATATTTTCTCATTCCTTCTGCCAGGATCTATTGTAATCATCACTTTTTTTCAATGAAATATAATGTTTTTAGACTCTTCAGCAAAAATACCACAACATCACATTAATCATACTTGGCAAAACATAAAACACAAGTCACTTATAAGCATTGATTTTTTCCGAACATCTCTATGAACTAGTATAATATTGTGCAGGTTTTGCAGATTGTATTTAAGATCTATTTTTTAACACTCAACATGTGTATCTGGATCACTGCACACAATATTGCATCACAAATATTTGAACATAACTGAGTAGTTATATCCCAGATATATCCCACTGACATTTTCTATAACGCAAAATGGTGACAACTGTTTTCCTTCTTATTCATTTTCATAAGAACATCCCACTTCTATTTTTTTTATAAACCATTAATACATATTCTAAAATAAGATACATCCTTCAGATGTAAACCCAAGTGTTCAGAGACTGAAAGATCTGCTTCCACACCTGTATCTTTTTGGCAGAAAGATGCTTCATTTGAATAGAAAAAAAGAGAGTGGGAGCCAGGAACAGTCATATAATGTGCTTTGGCAGCCTTTCTACGCCACCATACTTTTATTTTTAATCTCTAGGGATAATTCACAGAGAAAGAATCTCCTAATGTGTTGCTGAAATATGTATTATATTGACAGCGAAAAGAAAACTCACTCAGTTTTCTTAAATGTTTAAAAAGATACACCTACTTCAAGATGTTATGGTATGTTAAACTATGAAGATGGAAACATATACTACAAATTAATATTAAAATATTTCTCACATGATCTTCAGCTGTAATAAGTGCCAGGTCTCAAAAACACAATCTGTAATGTTTACTGAGATATGTGGAACAGATTTAATTTAAGGGGAAAAAAGTACATTTCTATGTATTTGAAAAGGTTTCAGATTCTCATTTATGTTTCTACACATCTTCAATTAATATTTGTGTTATGGAACTCAGATGTAAAAGAAAGGGATGTATTTAAAAATCTATTACCCCTACTTCTCTCTTTTCCTCTCTTCTCTTCCTACTCCTTCCTTTCCTTTATTTGTTTCAAATTTTATTGAATACTTTCTACGTACCAGACCCATACTCAGTTCAGAAGTTTCAAGATAGAATAAAACTAATGATTAAGTGTAGGAAATCGGTAATATTAAGGCAGGCTTAAAAAGTGTGTGCTCAGTAGAGTTAAGGTGATTATATTCATTCAGCTTAAAAGATTAACACTTACTCTGCTTTAGCCACTGGAGTCTCCACATTAAATAGTATTCCAGGTTCACCAATGTCATGACTTTCCTTATCTAAGGTGGACAGATTTGGTGATAATTTCATAGTCTTTTTTCACAGAATTTTTTTAACTTTTTGTCTTTTATATAATATGTAGAATTTATGCATTAAGGTTCTCTTTCTTATCACTTAAATTAGGGACGTGTCCGGCAAAGCTGTGCCTTTTTGTCAAGATTTTGAGAACCGCCACCTCCTTCACAAACTTCTCCAGTGATTTTAGTGGTGGGTGAATCACCAGGAATCAAGAACAAACAAAGTATTGAATAGTAACTTGACTGATTAAAACCTCCAAGGAATAATATTTCTCAATTATTGTCATATGTTGTATATGACTAATTGCTACTGCTTCCCCTTTTTCTTCAGATAATTCCTTCCCAACACTTACCACACCTGGCGCTCTTCACATATATGGTTTGAGCTGTTGTGTTGATGGGAAAATACTGAGAACAATGTTTCCAAGGGGAAGAAAGTTTTAAAAGAGTTGAGGTTTGAGAAATTCAACACGTAGCATCCCTCTTAAGTTCCAAACCAAGTAAAAAAGATGAAAGCATCAACTGAAAGAGAAGGAAATGTTTGCTTCATCCCTGACAGTGCTGTTGAAGGGCACACCTCAGTGTGAGAGCTCCATGTCCCAGTCCACTTGAACAGCTCATCAGAGGAAGTGCTGGACTTTTCAAAAAGGTACATCTACCCAGGTCACCAACTTGACCCGGATAAATGGGAGAGGATATAAATAGGGATCTCTTTCATATACTCTGAAATTTTCTCCATCCAACTGAGAAATGCAGACCAATGGCTGGAATTTATGAATGAATTAACTCACTCTACCTTAAATTGGAGCAGTAAGGAGAGGGTCAAAGGTGAAAGGAAACCCCTTCCTATGTAAACCAGAGAAATTTGAATTACCTGAATAAACCTCCTCTGCAGAAACTACATACATTTCTCTCAAAAAGCACCCTATACACAGTACCATGCAGTTTATGATACCATGTTGGTGATCTCCAAGAAGCCAATAAATTCTTCTAAATTTCTTGAAGCTGGCTTGGTTTCAGCCTTCATTTTATTTTTACAGAAGCCCTTGGGGACATGATTACTGAGGAGGTAACTAAAATATTAAAAAATTATTATAGTACAGTAATATGCAATGTCATGCCTGTTATATATGAGAGGAGAAGAAAGAACAATTTCCTGCCAGCTAGTATGCCTTGCTTTTTGACCTGCCACATAGTAGAAATTGAAATACCATGAGTAAACGAGTATTAAGGACAATAAAGTGTTCCATTTTTATTTTTTAACTCATGAGGACAGCCTACTAATTAGCCACTTAAAAGATAGTATTTCCCACCAGAAGCATAGGACTCTCCTCAAGAAGTAGATCAACATTAGCCCTACCCTTTGACAGGAAAGAAGGGGAGAATAATATAGAAAACAATTTGATTATTTCTCTATGCTTGTTAAGGTGCAAAAACAGCATTAAAAGAAGAAACATGTATTACTAATTAAAATAGAAAAACTTTATGCTATAGTGACTAAACAAAAACTAAACAAAGATAGGAGTGTGAGAACCACAGAAACCCCAAAAATATGGAGCTCTAGAAGCTAATACTTTAGGTTTATAAAAGATAATATAATATTTTGTAAATGATTAGGTACTAGAAAAAGAACCAGGAGTCTGATGTAAGTGAAATCTTCATTGCTAATTTTTACTGGTAAAATAGTGATGGTTAAATAAGGACCACAATGTATAAAACATATCTAATGAACTCTTTCTCTATGTGAAGTTTAACTACCTTAGCACATATTCAAATACATACACTTTTGTTTTTTTCTCTAATTTATATTGAAGCCCCACTACAAATCCAGGAAATATAAATTAATTGAGGTAGAAAAATCTGACCATGCAGGGCTCCCTGGTTGTTATGGACTTGAATAGTGTCCCCCTGCAATTTATAAGTTGAACTCCTAACCCCCTGAAGTACTATTCAGAATGTGACTGTGTTTGGAGATAGTTCCTTCAAAGGGGTAATTGAGATAAAATGAGGCCATTAGAGTGTGCCCTAATCTAATCTGACTGATATTCTTATAGAAAGATGATATTAGGACACACAAAGAGGAAAGACTGTATGAAGACACAGCAAGAAGGAAGCCATCTGCAAGCCAATGAGAGAGGCCACAGAAGAAACCAGACCTGCAGACACCTTGCTTTTGGACTTCTATCCTCCTAAACTGTGAGACAATAAGTTTCTGTCTGTAGTTTTGCTACAGCAGCCCTACCAAATAAAACACTACCTTCATTCATTAGGGGCTGCTCGTTGCTTGCATGTGCCAGGAAAGTTGATTCTAGACTAAAGGGAGCTTGGCTTCAGGATTACTAGATACTTAAAAGTTACTCAAAAGCAAACAGAAATCAAATAGGATATACAGATATTGAAAAAGCAGCTTCCCAAGTTATACATTTTAATGCTTTAAAATTAATTTCTTGTTTAAAAATTACAATTTCCAAGTTTGAAGTAGCTCACATGCCTTCATCATGTACATCCATAGGTAAAATTATAACTAATTTTAGCTCTTGACTATGAAATCAATAAACTGATTTTAAAGATGTTTATGAAAATTAAACTCTCCATTAAAGACTAGTACTCGTACTTATTAAAATAATTACTTTTGTCAAAATAACAGAAGCATCAAAAAGCTTAATTAATGAACTGGCATTTGAAATTATTCCATGAAGCAGGTATTACCCTATTTTCTTTAGCTCCATTTTAATATATGCATTTAATACTACAGTATGATATTCACATCTGTCAACCTTAATAGGTTTTTACTATAGTTTCTATATGTCGTGTTTGCCCATGTTTATGTTATTCGATTTTCTTAACACAAACCTAACCCTGTAGCATCAGGCAAGACACTGTAACTTCCAAGTCTGCTCCCTACTCATTCCATAACTGACTATGACATATTTTCCATTGTAGCCCAACCTATAATGGAGCCTTAGAACAGAATCAAAGTCATATTTATTAAATATACTTAAATTGTGAAAGTGTTATGCAATTAGACATAAAATAGGCATTGCATATACACAATCTTATAATCTTTTAAATTGAAATAACTAATTTTTTGATAATATAGATTAGAAAGAATAAAAAATTAAATCCATGTTCCCATTGCAGAGATAAGTTTTTTGGAATTATTTATTTCAGGTTAATATTGCTTAATCTGATCATACAGCATTGACAATTTTATACACTGTTTTATTTCAGCAATTTTTTTCTCTGTGGTGTGGTATTTTTTCATATATTGCATTTGAGCTAATATCCAATAATTATGTTCAAGTGCTTGCATTAAAAATCAATCTTGGCTAGCTTTATAGCAAAGACACAGTTCAGGATGTTGGAAGAGGTAATCAAAAAAGCATTTACGAACATAAATTTATTCTGATTCAACAAGCTTTTTGAGCCTTCAAATCAATTAAGCAATTAAGTTAATTTAGCAATTAAGCAGCTATGTTAGTTCACAAAGAGGAAAAGGAACAGGGAGGAGTGTATGGCACACACTGTCATCATAGGGACAGATCAGGTCCATCTCTCTCTAGGTCCTTGGAAGAACTCTTCCCTTCCAGCTGGTGCCTAATGGCCTCTGTTCACTGATAACCTGCAAAGTTATCTGCCCAAGGAGTTGCTTATTCTCTGATATTTTTCACTCCAGTCCATGAAAATTTCCACCATATTCTGAGGAGATGCAAAGACAAATGTGGTAGCTCACTGATATTCAGTGGTATAGAGGGCTTTTTATACTACGTATGACCCTGGGTGTCATAGACACACCTTATAGTCTAGTTGTTCAAGTTTACTTCATTTTTATCAGTGCATTTGTATCTGTAGTATATAAGAGTATGTTTAAAAAATAAGTCACTCGTTTATAAACTATGTTGTATTTTTTTACAACATTAGGGCAGTTTATATCTGAAGCATACAGCAGGCCATTATTTTTGAGTGAGTTAAACTAACAAGAGGGTGAATAGTTTTACTTACTTTACGTTGCTTATTTTTCTACACAATGCACCATAGTAAATAATTCAGGATAAGACATCCTTTACATAATTTATAACTTACTCATACTCCATACATATTAGTAAATAACATCATCTTTGATCATATTTTAAACATACATTTACTAGTGAATAAAGTTATCTGTATGAATTTTTTTCAGAAATGAGACATATTGAAAACACTGATGACATTTTTAATCTGTTCCAATTAGTGATGTAATTAGTTTAAAAACATCTTTGATTCTGACAAATATTTGATTCTCACTTGTATTTTCAGAGCTGCTATAGACTTTAGTGGTATTTTTCCTATATGAATATTTTCCTGGGTACTTAAAAGGAACTTTAGAAATTGATTTATAGGCATTTCATCTTCTTTTCGACCTGTATACTGTAAATTTCAAAGACACTATGTGACCCAAGATTTGAATAACCTAATACAGACATGTGCAATTGAACTAGATTTTTAAATAGTAGCAAAACTGATTAAGTGAATTCACTGTTATCAAAGGATATGGAAAAAGAAGACTTACTGTGAAAAATGAGAAACTATGAAATTAATGATGACTCTAAAACCACCTAGATCCGCAAATTCATTTAAAAAATCTATCATTAATGTGTTCTAGCCTAGAAAATAAAGATAGTGATTAAAACCATTAAGTGTATATTTCTCATATCTCAAAATAACCTAATCTTTCCCTGTGGTGAATACGTTTCTTAGGATCTTAATGAAAATATCCTCATGAGGTCTGAATGGAAAAATAATCTCTAAAATGAGTTTTTCTTGCTCTGACTCTAAGAAACTGTTAAAAGGAAAACATGTTGAGCTGTTCATTCATTTGTTCTTTTTTTAATTTAAAAATATGTACTAAGTAATTATTATTTGTTTGACACCACTTTATACACTAGGAATTTAAATACAAGAGGATGCTGCAAGGATCCTAATTGTTTTCTAAAGCCTTATCAAGTAGAAGCTAAAAAGAGGAGTGAATTAAAAATTAAAGCAGTATTTCTGTTTTAAAATTCCAAAGATTTAAATTTATATTAGGAGCATATTATTTATTTTTGGAAGCCCAAGAAATGCTTGACCTCTTAGATTCCTCCCCCCAAAACCCTCTGATTGAAAAAATAATAATTATTGTCTCCTTTTTATAAAACCATTTTTGGAAGCAGCTTAGAGAGAAGGGAACAAATTAACCCTACTGTTGTCCTGAGCCAGAGGCCTGTCTCTACCATAAAGCTAAGAAATAGGGGGAAAGCAGAGTTCCAAGGCCAGATCTGAATCACATGCCTTGCCCTGTAATAGGGTGCAGGACACCCTGCCTGAACTACCAGCAATGAAAATGTCAGTAGAATGGATGGCTCCCAAAAGGAAAGGAGGATTCTGTACCAGAAGTAGTGCCGTGCAGGCTAACACAACAGATGTCCACTTTGCAGACATTCGGCAAGTAATTATAAGAGGGATGCGTGTTATTAAATTGCATTTAAGAATTCATTACCAAGGGAATTTAATGTAACGCTTGTCAAAATCTTCCTGATGTGTAGAATAACCGGGAATCTACCAAAAAGCAGAGAGATGTGAGAAAGTCAAAAGAGATATTTTAGACAGAATGAATAGCAAATGAAAGAAAAAATCTGAAATGTTGTGGAATATTTAATAAACTGACTAAAGTTCAGAATGGTTGCAATCTAAGGAACAAGGAAGAAAGAGAGACCAGCAGAATGGCAGGGCAGAGGTACAGAGAAGAAAAGACAAAGCAGACTATAGGCCATGGTAGGAATTTTAAACTTGATCTTAAAAGCAATGGGAAACCAGTTAAATCTGGGATTAACATGATCTAATCCATACTTAAAAACTGTAGTTTTGCTGTTGTGTGTAAAATGGAAGGGGGTGCAACAAGGCTTGTGGAAGAGGGACCATTTCACAGGCTGACAGTATTTTAGACAGTAGGTGATGATGAATTGGGATAGGATGATAAAGGGAAAGAGAAGTGAACAAGTTCAAAGCTACTTAATGGGCAGAAATAGAACTTGGGACAGAATAAGAGAAAGAGCGAGCTAATTGATTCATCTAACACATTTATTGAACTACTGCAAGATTACTGGCTTTGGCTATACAACAAACAAAATGAATAAAACAAATGAAAATCCCTGCCACCATCAATTACACATTCTAACAGAAAAAGAATTCTCAGAGTTCAAGCTACAAGTCTTTGGATTCAAGCTAACATTAATTGAGAACTTATACTGTAAGATAAAGGCCATATCTAAATCTGTCACAGGTTTGATTCACCATCATTGAAATTCCCTAGTCCCCCAAATAAATTGTAAAATTGTAATAAAGTGATGCAGCTCCAGAAGGAAAAATCTTCCAGTTATTTTATGTGTGGATAGTAGACTAAAGAACTCCTACTGAGAAGAGTCTAGGTCAGCCTAACGGACCTGGCTGCCTCAGAACTTACTCCTCCTCTTAAGACAGGAATCTTCACTTACCCTTGCCCAGAAAGACCACTATGATTCATTCTTCCTTTACCATGTTCCAAATGGCAACTTTTATTGTCATTCTCCTGCACCATTGTGTTTTAGATGTATAAGAGTTTATAAAATTTATCATTTCTCCACGGATTATTGGACTGTGATGAGCTCCATCCATACCCATATAAAAGGAATGATAATCATCCTGGATGTAGAACTGGGCAGGTTATGTTATTATTTTCCTCTGAGGACAGGATGAGTGAATTTTCAATTGCCTATAGGATAGTTGCATTATGTTAAGAGAGAACATTTTTTAAATGAAATGTATAGGAAGAAAAGTTCTGAGCCCCCATAAAAGTGGTAGAATATAGCTGGTTTATTGTGCTTTTGCCTATAGAGTGTTTCTACTCCTGATAACAAATGCTCTCTCTTTCTTTCAGCACCTATCCCTCACCTATGCTCTGTCCTTGTGATCTGTACAGGATTGATGCCAACTCCAGGTTCCAGAATGTGCAAATGGTATGAACCCAACCATTCAGAGCACTTCCTTCCTAGATCATATTGACTGGTTCAGGCATGGTCATAAAAAGGAAAACATAGTTATAAGAGGAAGAGGGAGATTCCTGACCACACTGTTTGAATTCACAAAAATACTAATGGCAAATCATCTCTAATACCTGCTTTTTCAACGAGTACTGTGTCTGTCTTGATTACTGATTATTCTGTATATCTATTTTTCACATGCAGTGGTTAAGTACCTGAAAGATAACAGGAAGATAACTGTTTGTTTAATTGAATCAAATCAAATTCAATTGAATATTTTAAGTTGTTTCTGGACTGTGAAAGTATAATTCTCAGATGAAAGTAGAAAAGAGTAAATTATACCACACAATGAAATGTGTGCTAAGTAACTCTGAATTATTGATCTTCCTTCCATTGGACTCTTCACCATAAATCTTACATCTTTTCATGCTCTCAGCTCAAACTTCTAGCCAATGTACAAGAGAAAAAGGCTCTACCTGCCAGGTCTACCCCCTTCCTTTATAATATTCAGAAGACATTTTTAACATATTAGAGCTTTTTCATGATAGATTCCTTAATCTTACCTTTAGTCTATTATGCTGCATCGTCTCTTCTTTATTTATAGGTAAAAGGCTTTGTTGAGTAAATATTTGAGAAAGGGAACGTAGGAAAAGTAGAAGTTATGTGTACGAATATGAGTTGAGTTTCAGATGTATGGCGATGACATATTGTATGATATCTGGGTGGAGCTATCTGATATATTCTGTCTGCAGAATGAAGAAACTTTTTGAGTTGGAAAAACACATTTCAGGGTTATCATCTTATAGATGCAAAGTAATTGTAGACAGAGGAGTAGATGAGCCTACTCAAGGAGACTAAGAAGTGAAGAATGGAGGCAAGGACCAACTAATGTTAAATGGTACAAAAAACCACAAAGAGATAAATGTAAGAGAAGACAATAAGAGACAAAATATTTTATGAATTGGGATTAATGTAATCTGAAGGCAGTCAAGTAAAATTCATTAATTTGTTTGTTCAACATTTATTAAACTACTACTATATTCCAGGAATTGTTCTAGGTGTTGAAGAAACAGGACTAAATGAAACAGAAAAATATTTCTGTTCTTCTAGAGCTTAAATTTGTCTATTCCCCTGCCTTCCACACACTGCTACCACAAGGGAGACTACACAGAGGGGCCCATGAATGGATCAAGAAGAGCTGTCCCACTCATGCAAATACTGAATACCCGTCTCTAGTTCAGCATAGTTTAAGACTGATCAAGAAGAGCACTACATTGCCACACTGATCATAGATAGTGAAATAAAATGCACATTTAAAGGCAAGACAAAAAAAATTTAAACAAAATGTTTTCTCTGCTTCTTGGGCCTCCACCCCCTTTCTCTAATGTGCCTTATGTATCTGCACTATGCATTAACCAGACCTCCCCAAGGACAGAAATACCTACTCAACCATAAAGATCAATTTTTTCTTCTTCTGGCATCAGCCTTGTAACTCCTTATAAGATAACATTACTTACTTATGACCTTATTAATGTTACTAGCTATATTATTTGTACCCAGCCTATTTTACAGATTATTGTTTCTTGAACTACCAAATGTGTGACTGAGCTTCTGATAAAAGTAATGATGACTAGGTGACTTGAAACGATTGACCAAACAAATAGTTCTATAAGATCAACGACTGTAATAGTGCAACTCTAGATATGGAAAGAAACGACAAGAGGAAATCATTTTCTGGACCACGACAGACTAGTAAGACAGGCAGTCCAGAGGATTTGGCTATTGTTAACAGGACCTAGTCCAGTAATAGTACATTCAGTGACCTGTCAATGAAATCCTCGCGTAACGTAGGAATGAGCATTTCTAGCACTGTGGGACAAATTGGTCACGAAATGCCTCCAAACCTTGGTTGAAATTAAGGCCAAAAGGGAGGGAATTGTAAAATAAAGAATGTTGCCCACCATCCAGTTCTATAAAAATCAAGTCATTAGCCATTGCAGTCGCTGACCTACAGAACATCTTGAAAGGGATTCAGGGCAAAGATCAGAAGAAGACATTTTGTGCTCTGGGAAAACTGGCAGAACTGGCCCTCAGATAGCTTGATATTTTCAGGAGAAAATTTTATGAACACAGGTTCTTGCATTTTCCCATACTTAGAAAAGCACTAAATCCATTAACTAAAATATCTGTTCCTCACAAATAATAATAACCTTCTACCAAGATGTGTGCTTGATTGCAGGTACCCCTTCACCAAAATCACATATATACAGGCCTCCTGCTCTTACCTCTTCAGAACAGGCCTCAGAGCTATCTGAAAGGCTGTCTCCTGGGTTATAATCCTCAGGTTGTCACAAATAAAATTCTCCATTTCCCTTAGATTGACTACTGATTCATTTTTTCATCGATAGAGGCAAGAGAAAAGATTAACTGAAAAGGCCCATTGGGTTGACATATCTTTAAAGACCTCAAAAGAGGTAGGTACAGCCAGTGCTGTAGAACTGACTGACACACAGCAAGAACTTGAAGAGGAGGTGGTGTGACTGCTCTGGGTGCTGATGGCTAGGGATTCACAGGGTAAACAACACTTATTGCTACCCCCACTGACCACAAAAGCTATAGGTGAGGGTGGCATCATGCTCAGAGCACCCATAGGTGACAGCTGACATGTGGGCTCACACCAACTGAAGCTCAAGAATTGATATTGGTTATGGGTCACCCAGAGCCCTGACCTCAACCTGTGTGCTATGTAAGTGAGAGTGATCAAGAACCAGTGCATCAGCACTATTCTGACCAACCAATATCATACTACAGTGAGAAAGAAATACTGTGCTGACCAGCAGATTCAGTCTTTTCACCAGGCTGTCCTCCTGGAACCAGGGCCCTGGGAAAACTTTATGGGGGGAGTCACAGAGCACCTCAGTACACCTGGTCAACTCCACACTTAAAGTAGAAGGTTGGAAAACTCTCGAAAAGGAAAAACAGGGACCGTGTCCCATGAGATTCACAGTGGGAATTCAGTATACACCATCACACAGTATTGCCACAAAACTTAAAAGTTCAAGGACAACACTTTTGGCATGGCCTGGGCCTGTGGCACTCTGCCCAGATAGCACTGCTGGCCCAGGCTGCTCCCAGCCACCAGAGTGAAACTTAGAAGAATTGAGAAAAGCACTTCAAAGCACAGGAAACCCTGAGGCACCAGCCTGAGCAAAAGGTCCTACTTTCCAGGTATAAGGGTCATATCACAATGCACTTCTTAAATAATCTATTAGCCCTGAAATCCTTGTCTCATTCAAGTTCAGTTTCTAAGAGAGATACGTTCACCTAAAATTAACAAAGAAAATATTCAAATAACCAGCAGAAATGATTGTTTCTACTGACTGAACTTAGTACAAATCCCAGTTCCACCACAGGAGCTGGAGAAATAGGCATATTATTTAATTTTCTAAGCCTCAGTTTCCTCTGAAAGCAATTCTTTCCTTATGATACTATTGTGAGGATTTAAGAGATAGAATATGCTAAGTTCCTATTTCTGGCCCAAAATAAACACTCAATAAATAATAACTTTTAATAATTAATTGAAGTACTCTTTACTGTAATTTGTGATGATGAAATAAAGTAAATGTTATCCTTTAATTCCCTCCCTCATTCTGATGGAAAATACAAAATATGAATACAGCTTAGATGCAATAAATATGCTTCTTCTGAAACACCAATGACTAAGATACACAATTTAAAAAAAAGAGAGAATACTTTTATATGAATAATAAGGTAAAAACAGCCTAGTAAAATTGAGCGCCAGAGGAAATAACCAAAAATGCTAAAATAACCATTATATTTAGTTATTGGAGATGAGGGGCAAAACCCACTTATATTAATTGGGCAATGCCGAATGATAAAGAAACTAGCTTATTTATAGTAAATGTCATATTAAAAATGGTTTAGATTTGAGGTACACCATTTAAGCATTCCTATCAACTAATATTACCATTAAAATAAACTCTCTAACCATGTAAATAAAACTTGGTTCCTACGACAATATGACCTCCTGGTTCTCCTCCCAACCTTCTGGAAGCTTATTCTTTCCACAAATACTTACTGTGTACTCTACTCTGTGCCTGATCTAGTCCAGACACTGGAGAGCTCTCTTATCGTTTGGTGAAGAAATAAACAATAAATTAATAATCACACATAAAATAATACTATTTCTTCTAAGGCATATTACTGGATACCTTTTACTTTTATATAAATATCTATATTTCCTATGGCTTATCATCACTCTATATCCCATCCAGATGTTCTCAATTATTCCTCAAATATCAAATAGGTATAGACCGTTGAGTTTCAAAGCCATATGTTTTGTACCCAACCTCTTTGAGTCACAGCTCTGAATTTCCAACTACTCTATCTGATAGGACTAAAACAGAATTTCATCTAAGCTGATCCCTGGCCTGCTCTACTCTAGACACACTCAAAAGAAAAGCCTTTTCTATTTGCCTTTCATTTTTCACATCCTGTTGCTAACAAAATCTGATTTTGTAACTTTTGAATTGTTCATTCATCCATTCATTCATTTATCGAAACTTTTGTTTTTTTACCACTTATTGTATGTCAGGCACCAGGAATAGAGAGAGGTTTTTTAAAAACATCGTTTTTAAAAGAAGTTATTTCATGCAAAAGATGATCCACTATAAAATAGAATGAAAAACAATATGATGCAAAGTCATACATCAGCATAAAGGAGGAACCACTCTGATTGAATGGAGTGGCCTAGAAAGAATTCCAAGAAAAAAAAATAAGGTCACTGTAGTTATAACATGAAGAGCAAATAAGGACTGTTTAGATGTTAAAGCAAGCTAGAAAGGGGATTCTAGACAAAGGATCGGCTGGCACACTGGCACTGATCTGAACATCTTAGAATGTGCCATGACATTCTAAGATATTCAAATGTTTTATTATGATTCAAGTCAATTAATCAAGTATCAGGAAATACCTGATAAGATAAGAAGGAATAGTCAGGTAGGACCTAGTTAGTGCTTAAATATTGTCCTGAAAGCTATCAGACTGTTATTTGACTGGTATAAACAAGGGATTTGCATCATATATGTGTATTTTGGAAAACCACTCTGACAGTATTGTGGAAAAAGAATGTCAATGAATACAAGTTTGGATGCAATATAACTTGTTAGGAACAAACTGAGTCTTGGTGAGATTAGTTGGCTCTCCCAACATCACTAACCTAGGGTTGTTTTCTAGGTTTCTCTGACTCCAAATCTTATGCTCTCATCAACCCTGCTATATGGGCCAAGATGTTCACCAAGAAATAAATATGTCATAACTTAGTCACGTATTTCATACCTTCCTCTCTAGTCTCATCTTGCACCATTTTACACTTCATAACATTTACTCCAGTGAGACTGAACTTTTAGTTCACCCAAACATCAGGACATGTCATACTTCTGGAGCATACAGCATACATCCATACCTGCAAGTGGCGCAACCATTCTACAAAATTACTACAGACCCCCGCTGGAAGTTTGTTTTGGATGTTAAGACTGCTGATGTCACACAGAAAGAAAAATGAGGTTTCTCTGGAGAGATCTGATCTGTCCTCCCAAGCTGGTCCAAAAATGGCTTGAGAGTAAGGAAAGAAGAGTGACTTGGGGTTTTTATGGTGGTTAAGAGATGGGATTCCTGCTTTTTGGCAGGGGCTTGTATGATTTGAAACTCCCACTGGTGCCAAAGGAAAGAATGTCTGCACTGTCTTATCAGTTTGCCCATGTGTGGAGGCAGGGAGGAGGAAGGGGTGTGAGACTTAAAGCTGTCAGCAGTCAAATTTCAAAAGGCTGAGTCAGACTTATTACTACAATTCTCTCAGGAAGCTGTTGACATAAACCCACATGATTATCACACAAACAGGCATGACTTCTGTAATAAGGTTCACCCATTTACCCTGCTTTTATTTTTTCTCCATAGCTCTTAGCACTACTTGCCAAACTTTATTTCCTTATTGCTTATTGTCTGTCTTTCATACTAGAAAGTAAGAGCCATATTAGATTCTTGGTCTATTCAGCTCACTTCTAACTCTCCAGCAAACGAACAGTAGGTGCTAAATAAAGACTTTTTGAGAAAGTTAATAAAAAGTTGAGGGAAAAGTGCATTGCAATAGAAGATATTTGAAAATAAATCTTAAAGCAGGCAGGATTTGAGCTGAATTTTAAAGTAAGAATGTGATTTCAACAGACTGATAAGATATCTAAGGCAGGGAAATGAAGTAACTTAAAAAGTAGTCTGGCTTAATCTTGCACTTTGGCAATTTTTTCACTCTACTTTGCCTCCAATTTTTCAACATTAACTTGTCATTTAGTATTTACTTAGGGGTGTCTCACCTGTCTACTGATGCAAAAAGGAGTTCCAGTAAAAATGGTTTTGACAGTGATTGAGTAAATGCTCTTTGGTGAACTTGTTTTCTCTGTGGCATTAGGTATGGCTCATTGGTGCTATTAATGGAGAAGTTTAAAAGAACTGAAATGATATATGAATTCAATGTCCCCCACAAACCATACCTGAGGTGTCAGAACAACATACCAAATGTGTTTATTAAACTGTGAGTACAAAGACTAAAACTCAGGAAACTGAATCTGCATTGTTATTAATGGAGTTATGAAACTTATGCATATTAACAGAGTAGGCATTGCATTAAGAATAAGCAAGGCAGTTTTTATAGTGATCTCATAGCATCTGTCTTAAGTGTCGTAGTACCTTTCTGTCCAACTTCAACTGCTTCTAATATTCCCCACTCCACTCCATTGTACAGATTATTGCAAGATTAATTCTTTTGAAGCAAAGCTGAGTTCTGATTACTCCTTTTATTCATTTTATTCCACCAATATATATTGATCACCTATAACACACAAGGCAATATTTAGATGCTATAATATATACAGATAGTGTCCTTGTTCTCACGAAGCTCAAAACCTTCTATGGTTTCCTAATACCTAGAAAAACATTTTACGAGGAATTTATGTTACCGTGACTTGGGGAAGAAAAGATACAATGGTCAAGCAATGTGAAAAATTTTGGATTCAGTAAATTTTAAATGTATATTATGCCTTAAGGTCTTTAAGGATGAATGTAGTATTTAATATATTCCAGGTTTTTTTGTTCAAAACTTTGTGTGCATATGTGTGTGTATGTGGAGCAGCTTTTGTGGGGATGAGAGAGGTAACATTCTGCAGAAATGCTTCTTTATTTTGTATCTCACACAATTTCATAAATGTTCTATAAATGGATTTCCACAAAGCAATTTCCATTGACTCTGCTGAGGATAAAATAATTTATTGATTAGTGCAAAGTAGTAAAAAATTAGATCTCAGATATTTTAAAATGACACTGTGGAGGTTTTGGTAGACTAACTGCAAAATGCCTTACAGGAAATGATGAAGATTCTGTTTCTCATTCTAGGATTCATATCATTGACAAATTTGCCCTTAAGCCCCAGTGTTTGACACCCACAACATGAACAACAACAAAAAATCAATATGCCATTTTGAAAATTCTAACTGTATTCTTTAGTGTGCCAAAAAAGAGCCATCCAGTTTATTCACTCATATGCAAGTAGTATTCAGCACTAAAGGATGAATATCAACATATGAAAAGATGCCTGCATTTTCGGTCCATAGTCCACAAAATATCAGTTCAAAGAGCACATTCTATTTTTGAAAGAAAAAGAATGATGAAGCATAGGGGGTAGTGACAGTGAAATTATTTAAAACTTCACTTTCAAAGTAAGATCATCAGAGAAAGGAAATTTGCTCTATGTAGAAATCATGTTTTGTTAACAACCTGGGGCAGTAAGGGCTGAAACGGCATTCTTAAATACATCATCCAAATTTTCATTATTCCCCCCAAAGACAGAGTGTACTGTTTAGTTGTTATTAATGTTCAACTTAAGAGCAAATTGCAATGGAAATTCTGTTGAGGTGGACCGAGATCTCCTGCAGCTATTTACTACTGCTAAAAACAAATTGATCGCATACCTTGCAAATTGCATATACTCGAGAAGCATTGTTCAATAAAAGACAAATGTAGGAAATAAGCTAGACCATTACACCAAATTTAATAAAAGCAAACTTTTGATGAGTTAAAAAATTACATAACATTTACATATGTCTTTAACAACACTGCTTATTAGAAAAACGCTCAATTAGATTCTAAGGATTATTTTGAGAGACCTGGATAAATTCAATAAAACAAAATGTCTTGGATCTGAGTACATCTTCACTCACTTGAGAAATGTAGACAGTATACTTCACTATTTAGTATAATGGCAGGGTATATTATTTTAAGCAACATAGTCATAGAGAAAGACATTAAGTCAAGAACAAGGTGAGTTCATATCAAATTAAAACTGACACTTCTTAGATAAATAATTATTTTTACATATTCAGTTTCTATCCATAATGCCAAAATCATCAAAAAAAAAGAACTATATTTACTGGTGTACATGTGGATCTGAAATTAAAATAATGGTAATGATAATGATCAAAATAATAATGATAATAATGATGGCAAAAAACACAGGACAGAATGGCAAAATCCAATACTTGTTTGAAATGGAAAATTGCCCTGCAGGTATCACTGTTGACAAAAATCATATATTTAAACTTCCTTATAAGCATCATAATGCCATTTATAATAGGAAGCATAAAAATGAGTACATACAAATTGCAGAGTTAACCTGTCTTGGCTCAAGTGAGCCCATAGGTCTGGCCAGAACTTTCCCATCAATATGATCATGGCACAATTTAATTACAAAATGAGGCACATATACATAGTGAAAGGTATGCATTAAAACCTGCACTGGAATCAAAAAGAACTATGTGTATACCTTCACACGTGCTACATACTAGTCTGGAACCTTGAAAATCATTTTTTAATACTTCCAAGTCCTAATATTATCATTAAATCATTATGGTACATAAAAAATATATAACACTTAACAAAATGACAAATACTAATATATTAAAAAAACACCTGGCAGAATTACTAATATAACAATTTTTCCTTCTTCTTTCCATCCTTTGTTTTGTTTTGTTTGTTTGGTCTTTTTCCTCTTATTTTATTAATACACATGTTCAAAAATCATGGTTAGTACGGACATTTCCCTGACGTTTATCCATATTATTTTTTGGATTTTTCAAAGAACAAATTTCTCTTCCTTTTATTTAGCATTCTTCTCATCACTATTATCTAGTCTGTTTCATCAGTATATTATAAATTTGGACAAAAATAACCTTCTTTTAAACACTTCTTCAAGAAATTTGGAAAACAACTTAGCGTTCTACATTGATTGTTTCACAAGGAAAACGTGTGCATTGTTATCCTAAGATAGCCTTGAAAGCTGGCTCAGTCGACTGGTGAAGTCCTGTCACCAATAAGTACAGTGATAGATCATGTATTACCTACCCTTTGGAGTTCAGCCCCAACAAGAGTCCTCCTTCCTGGTGTCCTTTGAGTTTGGCTCTGAAGCAAAGGAAAGCTTACTCTTGGAGCAGAGAACCGAGAGGCGTGAGCTCCCGCTCTGGCGAACCGCCTCTCCAGACAGGCCTTGGGCGGGGCTCCTCAGTGGGAAGGGGGGAGGGAGCGGAGTCCTCGCCTGCTGCTCACGTGACTCCAGAGCCTTGCCGGTGCAGCATCTCTGCGCATGCCCAGCCGCCGCCATCTTAAATCAAAGTAGCCTGTGGGAGCTGCTGCGCACTTCCCGAACTGAGGTGTCTGCGTGGCTGTTTCACACCTACGGACTCTGGTCTGGAGGGCTGATGCGCGCGGCACCCTGTGAGCAAGTGACGCTAGACTGAGCACAAAACAAGAGGTTAGACCTTATCATACCAATTTTTCTAAGAAACCTATGCGTAGTGAGTAGTAGTAATTTTAGTAATTTCCTCCTTCCTTCCATCCTTCCTACAAAAAAGATATTGTGCCGCTTTTTTTGTTTTTATGTTAAACATAGTCGTTTTTTTTTTTAAATTGTCTAATTGATTCTCTTTACATGTTAATGTAAATGTGGATTGGGAAGAGTGTCTCCTTTCTAGCCAGATTTCAAATTTGCAGCCTTTTTATACTGAAATAGAAAATATCCTCAGGGCAAAACAACCATTTTAGCTCTCCCTTATCTTTCTCAACTCTCTTGTTTCACTAAGATTTGGGCTGAGTAATTCTTTATTAAATTTATCAGCATTTTGATGTTTCCATAAAGTTTTCTTTTTCTTTCTTTTTTTAAAAATAAACAGGCATTTCATTTTTTTAATGGAAAAATATTTTTGAGCAAACTTGTTTATCATAACTACACCTCAGAATCCATTACCTATATTAAATTAAAAAAAAACTTTTAATGATACAGGTAGAAATTTATTTATACTTAAGTTATGAATAATAATGAAAAATATTAATCCAATTGTTCAGAAATCGTATTGCAATAGGGAAGAGAGATCAGGTTCAACTTCAAATATAATGAGGACAAGTGAGGATTTATAGCCAAATAGCTGGGTGAGGTGGTTTGTGAATATAAAATTATTTAGAGGAGACATCAAGAGTAGGAGATTCAGCTTAAATCAGCTTAACAGTATTCTTGCAGAAGACAGGCCAGGGGTGATCAGATATCAAGGGTGGGGGGCGTCAGTTATTTCCATTCTCATCCTTGGTCATTCAGCTGTGGCCATAATAGCATAGGGGAGCAAAATTTGCCACCCTAAATGGTCTCTTTGGCATGCAGATTATTTCAAGCTGAAAACAATGAAGCCCAAAAAACTCAGGAAGAAATTTTACCTTCCCCGTAACTAACTACAATAAGTTTAGATAGAACACCTGGTCCTGAAATAAAGCTATCACCAGAGATATCTGCAAAGAATATAGGCTAGGTGTGGTGGAGAAACTCTGGCCTAGAGATCAGAGCCCACTCTGTGTCCCATTATCTGTGCATGGCCTGGCAAACAATTGTACACCAAACATTTGCTTTTCCATCTTCATATGAATCGCTCTCCTCCCCTTTGAAGTCTCAACCGCCCCCCCCGCCCAAAGTTCTCTTTTGTCTTTAGTTGAAGATGGTATTTAAGGTGAGGGTTTCTTCTATTTTAAGTTACTCAGTTTTCCTGGGTCTCTCCCATGTATGCATGGTATAAACTTTTGTTTGGTTTTCTCCCGTTAATCTGTCTCATGTCAATTTGATTCTTAGACCAACCTACAAGGGTAGAGGAGAATTTCTTCCACTCTGACAATAGCTTGTTGGCTGCAATTTGGAGGCATCAACATGCTTCTCAGGAACTGTGCACTTACTGCTTCCATCTCCCTGAGATACTTTCTTAATTCGCTCTCTCTTAATTTTGGTTGCTGCTCAAATGTCACCAGAGCAAAAAGTCTTTACCAGCCATCCTCAGTTTAAATAGCATCTTGCCATCTAACTTTCTAACTGCATACTCTGTTTATTCTTTTCCATTGCATCTATAGTTCCTAGTAGTTTATGTTTTTTGTTATTTTCTTTCAACCACTTTACTGTGTTCTGGAATGTAAGCTCCAGGACTGCAGAGATTTGCTGATTTTATTAAAAATGGTATCCTCAGCACTCAGAAGAGCTCTTACAGGTAGCAGGTATTTAATGCTTATTTTCTGCCTAAATTATCTCCATCTAACTGGTGAGAAAATTGTGATTCACAACTTCATAAAATTTACCTAAAGCTGCATAACATGTAAGATACAAATCAGCTGACATCTTTCCAAAAATTATGTCTTTAAACATTTAGTAGGACACATTTGTAAATTACTGATAACAATGTAAGATTTATTAAAAACAATAAAAATGTTAACAATTGTCATGTACTTAAAATACAGAAATTATAAGTTTAAAAAAATCTTACAGTCAGTAAAGAATGAAGGTGGGGGGAATCAGATATAAGAATTCAGAAATATTACAAATGCTGCAATATCAAGCGCTAATTGACTAAAAGATGTCTAATTGTAATGATTTTTAAAAATGAACTGTTATATAGTGCTTTTCCTTCATCAGACTTATGCTAAAAAGAACAAAAATTGTAGTACTCATATATTATCTAATCCTATATACAATTAGGTCGTACAATTCAAAGCAGTAACTGTCAGATAAAGGGTGTGGGTTTCATTCCTGTTCCTCTGATTTATGAATTTTTATAACTTTATCTTATAAAAGCTTTCATGTGTTTTACATATTCATGTGTTTTGGAAGTTGTACACTTCTTACTAGTGGTAGGGGTTAGAACAGAAAGCACTCAGAAATGAACCATAAAAGTTGAAAGAAAGACAAATGCAGATATCGCAAAATAATTATTTTTAAAACTTTTGGATGAATATGTGAAATTAGAGATAAAAGAGCAGGTAGAATGATTACTTGATAAATTGGAGTATTGTGTTTTGAAAGGAAGGCAAATACTAAGCAACAAAGACAATTCTGAGACTACTTAATTAAACCCTCTCACGAAAGAAAAAAAATTCCTGCTCTTACCCATAGTTTGAGGCTGTCTTTGGCATAAAAGATATCGTAATTACAGTGATGTACAGCACAAGTACCAAATTATGTTTATTAGTGGATAAAAGATTCACATGTAGTATTTTTTGTGGTGTTAAAAATGAAAATTACACGAACTGTCTTTGATAGAACATAATAGAACGTTTTTGCTATAATGATATATTTTCTTTTTAAACGGCTGTAACTGAAAAAGCTGTAGAAGTGACTTATCTTTAGTAATTTCATTAACCACTGCCAGTTAGGATCTTAAGAAATTTATAGTAACTTAAAATACAAGGGATAAGACTATTAGAAATCATTGCAGCATAACTTATCAAATTAAATGTAAAATAAAAGATTTAAATTCGGGGATATGTATATCAGTGAAATAACTCATTTATGCAAATTATAAATCTGATAATTCACTTGTTAGGATGTTTATTATAACAAATCTTGAAGTAAGCTACTATGCTGTATCTGATTAAATTTTGGAGAAAAAAATTCTTCTTGATAAAAGAGCAAAATTAGTTCATTTCTTAAAATGCATTAAACCTTTGTCAACTGACCTATCATTTAGTGTACTAAAGTAAGACTGAACTTTGAAATATTCATATGTGGACTTACTGCAGCAAATATGTAGCCTTAGTCAGACTTCTGGCACTCTGCAAACTTCTCAGCTACTTTCCCTAGATGTGTATACTTGGAGAATTTGAATTAACATTATTAATAATTAAAGAAAAAGTCATTGGCAGTATAAACATTTGGTGCATACATGCTCATATGAAAACACACATATATACAAGTACTTGGGTGTGTGCACACACACCCACATTGTGATGAAGCAAGATAACAATATTCCCAATATTACTGAATTCTTCAGTAATACTATTTTTTTTTTTTTGTTTTGTTTTGTTTTGTTTTTTTGCGCTACGCGGGCCTCTCACTGTTGTGGCCTCTCCCATTGCGGAGCACAGGCTCCGGACGCGCAGGCTCAGCGGCCATGGCTCACGGGCCCAGCTGCCCCACGGCATGTGGGATCTTCCCGGACTGGGGCACGAACCCGTGTCCCTGCATCGGCAGGCGGACGCTCAACCACTGCGCCACCAGGGAAGCCCAGTAATACTATTTTAATTCTTTAAAGCATTGCAAAGGTAGGATCAAGAACTATGTAAGAAAGTGGAAAGCAAGATAGGTATAAAATAATGGCACAGTGAAGTCTCTAAAAAAAAGCTAATATAGAGAAATCAAGTGACAGTTCAATTTGTATGAAGAGGCAAGCAACATTCCACTTATGGCTAAGAAACATCTAAAACAATAGGGAAAAAAATGCATGCTCCTCAGAAATGGCTGGGAAAGCCATTAATTTGAGGAAGACACTGACTGCATGAAAAAAAATATGAATAGAGCTTGGATAATGGGAAAAAATTGATAAAATTCTTAATATGGACTCTATATCAAGTTATAGCAAATAAAGTAGGAAGTTGAGTGAAATGATCGAATAGCAGTCTAAGACTATTCAGTGTAACTGAAAATTTACTTTGGTTTTTTTATTAGTTTCCTAGGGCTGCCATAACAAAATATCAAAAACTGGGCAGTTTGAAATGTATTTTCTCACAGTTCTGTAGGCTGGAAGTTCAAAATCAAGATTTTGGCAGGGCCAGGCTCCTTTTGAAGCCTGTTAGAGAGGATTTTTCATTGCCTTTCCTAGTTTCCAGTGGTGGCTGTCAATCCTTGGTGCTCCTTGGCTTGCAGCGGCATTACTCCAGTCTCTGCCTCTGTCCTTACCTGGTGTTTCCCTGGTGTCTTCACATCATCTCCCTACTATGAATGTCTATCTTTGTGTCCAAATTTCTTCTTTTTATAGGTTCCCTGGTCATGTTTGATTAGGATCAATCTAATGGCCTCATTTAAAGTTGATTACTTCTGTAAAGACACAATTTCCATATAAAGTCACATTCTGAGGTACTTGCGGTTAGGACTTAAGCATGTCAGGGGTGATAAGGGTGAGGAGGAGATATAATTCAACTTAACAGTTTTATTTCCAATATGTTGCACAAGAAACATAAGAACTGGGCCAGGTTCTAAAATTTGCAGAGGCAGTTTACATAGAGATGGAGAACTGAGCTTCAATTCAGACTTACTCTGCCAGTTAATCAGAGTGCATGGCATCCTCTGGCACATCACTGCATCACAGAATCTCTTCATCTGTAAATAACAGAACTCCCCATAAAATTTGTGAGGATTACCAGAATCCTGACCATGAAAAGTCCAATCTCTAAAATACCCTGCTAATCAATATCAGAGGAGTAGCCACTGTTCAGTTTATGTAGCAAAGTCAGCTGGCCTACATATGGATAAAATCTCAGACCTAGACCTTATGACTGGTATTCTAATCAAGGCACCAAATTAACCTCCATCTTGTTCATGAAAAAATCCTTCCAGATGTACATAAGCAACGTTTTTTATCTCACTATTTCAAAATCTGGTTTATGATTTAAATAATTGTTTAGAACTCTACAAATTAAAGCTATTTTAGATAATTTGAAACATGTTTAATTTCCTCTGAGATGCTAAATAAGCTTACACACTTTTAAAAGTTCAGAGTAGAACAACTGTTATTAACTTTTTTTTTTTCTTTTTTGTGGTACGCGGGCCTCTCACTGTTGTGGCCTCTCCCGTTGCGGAGCACAGGCTCCGGACGCGCAGGCTCAGCGGCCATGGCTCACGGGCCTAGCCGGTCCGCGGAATGTGGGATCTTCCCGGACTGGGGCACAAACCTGTGTCCCCTGCATCGGCAGGCGGACTCTCAACCACTGCGCCACCAGGGAAGCCCTGTTATCAACTTTTTTAAGAAAGTTAAAAGGAAAGATTATTAGTGCATTAATTGTATAGTATTTCTAATAAGATAATATCACTGCATGCTATAACTATTTCACATTATTTTGTATTAAAAGTGAAATCCCAACATGCTTTTTTTTTCACTTGTGCGTATATACCATTAGATAGAAAATAAAGATGTGGAATTATGCTTAAAAGAGTGAAGAGTTCTTTATGAAAGATTTTCAGATAAAGAATAGTTTTTATCCTTATGAACTATTTATTATAAACTACTTATAAACTGACTTATTCCTACAGTTAGGAATATAATGCAGCTCCAAATCCAAAAGACGTAGTGAAACGTGCCCATCCTAATACTTTTAAAGCCACTGGAATTGCTTTTTTATTTCACCTTTGCTTTGTTTTCAAAAGTAAACTTTTTATTTTATGATAACTTGTAATTTACAGAAAATTTGGAGAGACAGTGCAGAGACCCCACGATAGCGTACACTGTTTGCTGTAATGTTAACGTCTTGCATTAGTGTGGTACATTTGTTACAACTTATTAACCAATATTGACACATTATTATTAATTAAAGTCTGTACTTTATTCAGATTTCCTCTAGTTTTTTGGGGGAGATACACGGGCCTCTCACCATTGTGGCCTCTCCCGTTGCGGAGCACAGACTCCGGACGCGCAGGCTCAGCGGCCATGGCTCACGGGCCCATCTGCTCCGTGGCATGTGGGATCCTCCCGGACCGGGGCACGAACCCGTGTCCCCTGCATGGGCAGGGGGACTCTCAGATACTGCGCCACCAGGGAAGCCCAGATTTCCTCTTTTTTTTTTTTTTTTTTTTTGGGGGTGGGGGGGCTCTTTCTCTTTTGTGGCCTTTCCCGTTGCCGAGCACAGGCTCCGGACGCGCAGGCTCAGCGGCCATGGCTCACGGGCCCAGCCGCTCCACGGCATGCAGGATCCTCCTGGACTGGGGCATGAACCCGTGTCCCCTGCATCCGCAGGCAGACTCCCAGCAACTGCGCCACCAGGGAAGCCCCAGATTTCCTCTATTTTTAATGAATGTCTTTTTTTGTTTTAGGATCCCATCCAGAATACTACATTTCATTCAGATATGAAGTCTCCTTTGTCATCACATATCCTTAGATAGATAGAGATCACAACAGTTTCTCAGACTTCCCTTGTTTGAATACCTTGACAGTCTTGAGGGGACCTTATCAGGCATTTTATAGAATATCCCTTAATTGTGACTTACCTAATGTTTTTCCCAAGGTTAGACTGGGCTTGTTGGTTTTGAGGAGATAGGCACAACAGAAATACGATGCCATTCTCATCACATCATGTACATACTGTCAACAGGACTTATCACTGATGATGTTAACCTTAATGACCTGGCTGAGGCAGTGTTAGTCAGGTTTTTCCAGGGTAAAATTGCTGTTTCCTCCCCTTACATACTGTTCTCTTGGAAAGAAGTCAATATGTACCACTCACACGTAAGGAGTGAAGAATTTCTCACTATCTCATTTTTGTTCTGCCTGAGGAACTTTTAACATTTCATGTAAAATTGGTATGCTGGAAATAAATTCCCTCAGCTTTTGATTATCCATGATTGTCCTTATTTCTCCTTCACGTTTGAAGAATAATTCTTCTGAATAAAGAATTCTAGGTTGGCGTTATTTTCTTTCAACACTCTGAAGATAGCACTCTACTCTCTTCTTGCTTGCGTGGAAATGAAAAGTCTGCTATAACTCTTATCCTTCTTCCTCCATAGATAAGTTGTTTATCTGCGTCGTCCTGTGGCTCTCTTCAAGATTTTCCTTTTCTTTGATTTTCTGCAGTTTGAATAGGCAGAAGTATTCTTTGGTATTTATCCTTCTTGATGCTCTCAGCTTCCTGGATCTGTGGTTTGAAGTCTGTCACTAATTTTGGAAAGTTCTCCATCATTATTATTTCAAATATTTCTTCCACTTTGTTCTGTCTTTCTTTTACTTTTTATATTTCATGTCTGCATAGGCTACATTTTAAAAAATTTTATACTGCATTTCTTAGATGATCTCTTCTGTTTTTTTTTCTCTGAATTTTATTTTGCAAAGTTTTCATTGACCTATATTTGAGTCCACATATTCATTCCCTGTCTGTGTGTAGTTTACTGATGAACCCATCAAAGGCATTCTCTGTTATACCATTTTTTATTTCTAGCATTTTCTTTGGATTTTTTTTCCTTAGAGCTTTTATCTCTCTGCTTACATTATTCATCTATTCTTTCATATGGTCTACCTTTTCTGTTAGAGCCCTTAACATATTTATCACAATTATTTTATAACATCTGTCTGTTAATTCCATCTGTGTCTCATCTGGGTCTGATTCTGATGCTTTCTTTGTTTCTTCAGACTGTGTTATTTCTTGCCTTTCATGATATCTTGATATCTTATAATATTTTTTTGAAATCAGGTCATGTTGTATCAGGTATTTAGTATTTTATGTTAATCTAGCTATATATGTTGTGATATGGGTACTAAAGTTTTCAGATTTCTCTAGTGTCTTTTATTTTAATCTTGGCTTGGGGGTTTCCCTATACACTGTTCATCAAAAAGAGTCTGTGTATGGAAGCTCTGTCAAGTGTAATACTGTTACTGTACTGAGGTTTGTAAATGGAGTGGCAGAGTGTTGGGGAGGGAGTGTTTATATATTATCTTCTGATTAAGTCTCAGTCTTCTATTGTGCCTATGTCTTGGACTGTGGTCTTCACAAGTGTTTTTGTACCTCCCCTGATGGTATAATATTTTTCTCCTTGTCCCCCACTCCCTTCCCTGGCTGCAGCTTTCCTTATTTATTCATTCATTCATTCATTTAGAATTCCTGTACCCTGTTGATTATGTTATTTTCTTTTCCCCTTAAGTTAAGCTAGAAGTATAAAAGGGTCATGAGGTGAGAAGCAGTTCCTTTTCCTAAGCTCAGGTAAAGTTTCAGAATTGCACTCTGTCAAAGCCCTTCTTGGAGAGTAGGCTTTAGTTATAGAGAAGGGTCTGGGCATGAAAAGAAGTGAATCTTTCTTGGATTATCACTATGAGTTTCCTGGAGGTAAAGTCCACAGAAACATACTCCCCACAACACTGCAAGCTTCTTAATCTCATGCTAGTCCACACTCAGCACCATCCATTGTTCAATATTATTGGGTAAGTCTTCCTAGAGTTTATGGCTCCTACAGCTTTTGTTCCAAGGAAGCAGATCTTGTCTGTGACTATCTAGATTCATATGTCTCTCCAGAATTCAGGATGGAAGTTTTCCCTGTAATTCCAGTTCTCTGATTATTCCAAGAAAACTCATTGATTTTCCATTTGTCTGGTATTCTCTTGTTGTAAGGACGAGTGATTATTTCCAAGCTCTCTACTTGTCACAAGTGAAACTGGATGCTCACTAAAATTATTTTTAATTAAAACATCCCTATTGAAGTGGCTGTGGATAAAATTTTAGTGTTGAAGGACAGGTACTTGTTTAAATATATATATAATGTTTTAATAACAGAAAAAAAACTTCCATAATAGGATTGCATGAGAAGAGGGAGGAGAGACAACTCCCTGAGATACAAATATATGCAAGGCAAAACCTAGTAAAAGTCTAGCATAGTTTTTCGTTTTTTTTCCTCCCTGGATTAAAAGGCAGAAGCAGATATCACAGCTTATTGAAACAATCTTATGAGCAACATCATTTTCATAAAGTTCAATGTAACCAGTAGACCCAAGAGAGTATATTGCTTTCAGCATTCAACTCAGGTCATGATAAAACAACAAATTCAACTCTATGTACATTTTATTATTAAAGCTGATTTAGTATATAAAATATGACCACTAATTTTTTATCAGAGACACAGTTAATGAATTATATATTTTTGATATCTCCATATGGAATGACTAGTAGAATCAATCAGAATATTTATCAATAATAGACACTTCAGTCCAAGCTCATCCTACTGATGTTAAAAAATATTTTGTATACTTATTTTCATTAAATAACATGTACAAAATATTCATAGTAGCTTCATTCAAAATAGCCATATCATCAATAGCAAAATGAATTAATCATAGTACACTCAACAGTAGAACACAGTATAACAATGAGAAAAACAAACTGCCAAATTCACAATAATATTGATGATTTTACAAATGCAGTGTTGAAAGAACAGAGACAAAAAAAAAAGTACAAATGTATGTTCTATTTGTATAATGTTCAATAAATAATTTATGTTTTAGAAATTGGGAGAGGGGTTATGTTTGAGGACATAGTGACTGGTGGGGGGATGAAGAGTACTTCTAGGGCTTCCCTGGTGGCGCAGTGGTTGAGAGTCCGCCTGCCGATGCAGGGGACGCGGGTTCGTGCCCCGGTCCGGGAGGAGCCCACATGCTGCGAAGCGGCTGGGCCTGTGAGCCATGGCCGCTGAGCCTGCGCGTCCGGAGCCTGCGCTCCGCAGCGGGAGAGGCCACAACAGTGAGACGCCCGCGTACTGCAAAAAAAAAAAAAAAAAAAGAGTACTTCTAGCATTCTGAAGTGGGTTCTATTTAGCTGAACATGTTCAACACTGAACATTCATGAAGTTACACAGTTATGTATGATTTGTGCTCTTTTCTATAAGTATGCTATACTTCGATGAAAAGTAGAATGTATGATTAAACTATTTTAAAATATTGCCTGATGAATAAATTATGTAATTAGGAGTAGGTGATTGTCTCTATTTTTTTTTTCCTCTACATGAAAACTTTAAATTGTCCACCTTTATTTCTGGAATTCAAATATTCTTATAAGGCATTCAAAGACTTGCAGAGTTGTAACCTATTTCACCTTTCTAGTGTCATTTTCCATTTCATTTTTTCATATAATCTTTGCTCCAATCTCCCCAAATCACTTGTTATTCTCTGATATTCTTTTAGATTCTGAATATTTAAATTCCATATTCTTTAAACCATACCTCAAATGCTAATCTCTCTTGATTCTCCCAGCTCATCCTGTGTGTTGCCTTCTGTCAAGTACCGGTAGGTAGTAAGCAACTGGGGCCATACATTTAGCCTATGCCTCGCTATTCTACATGTTAGATTTCATCCTTGCTGTTATTTAAATGAGAAATATAAGACCATACTTGTGGGAGTTTTTAGATGCAAGCAAAAGAAAATGACATTAATTAAAACAAAGCTATTTTATTGAGAAAATACTAAATAACCCCAAGAATTGTTAAGTCTTAAGAACCATTGGTTCCTTAAGTGAGAAGAAAGAAAGAATGGGATGACAGCCAGATGTACAGCAAAATTCACACCATAGAAGCTGTGCAGTAAGTAACCACCAAAATTTTTGTGGTTACAATAATAAATGTGGGTTAAGCTTCAGGTTTCCAATGGAGACAGAAACTGCCTGGGAAACGAGAATCAGCCTATGAGCTTAGATGCTTATTATTTCAATATCCAAATCCTTCATTACTAAATAAATTTAGGTATTCAGTCCAAATGACTATTCATTTTCCACATATGTTCTCTTGTAGGAAAGGCAGCAATTTTTCTTTGTATAAAGTAAATTCCATTTTTACATTGCAGTGAAATTATTGCATTGTATAACAACATTGGTTAACATGAATTGTGGCGAAATGGTTCATGTTTTTAATTTATAGTGTTGAATAATAATAAACATACTGGACTTACATAGGGGTTTACTAAAAATTAATGCACTGATTAATAAAAGAAGTGGCTCTAATAGAATTTTATCATGCAGGAATATGCAAGGAGTAAACACACAATGGAAGTTAGTGCAAGCTTAGAAATTATTTCATTCTAAATTTCCTTCTTTTTTCCTATTAGGGATTTCCTTTTAACCAAAGCTTCTACTACTGCCAATTAAAGCAGTAAAAATGGCCTCAGAAATTGTTTCCGCCTGCTTTATTAATTAGTTTTCTACTTCAGACCAAAGTTCTTTGCTACAAAGTGTCACAATTGCATCTTTCAGTACAAAAGCAAATCAGAGTCCTATCTTTGTTTCTTCAAAAAGTGATAGTCTGAAGTATTTGATTGAATATGGATTGTTCAGAAATAACCGCTGTGTGGAGTTTGTATCTTATGATCCACCTCAAATACATTTGCACTCTGTATAGCTATTGTTTATCACCAAACCACATATTTTCCTGATGTCAAAACACATTTTCATTCTATATCAGGAAAATACATTTTAGACAGGCAAATTCTCTCTACAATGAAGTTAAATGTATATAAAGTACCTAAGCAATACAGTTAGAGAATTTCAAGTAATTATAAAGCAGTGAGAGGTATAAAGTAGTTTATATATTTAGAGTACTAAGATTCTGAAATAAGATGCAATATAATTTTTACTGTTGATAATTGTAGAGTAATATTGATAAACAGGAAAAGATAATTTGTCAATGAACCCATATCAGAATCAATACCCTCTAAAATTGCTTTTATTTAACTTCTTTTTAAAGTACATACAAATAAATATTTAGCAAATTTTTATTGAGTGCATAAATTATGGCAGACCCTAAAATAAGAAATGGGGAAACAAAGTTTAGTAAGGCACACAATAGATAATTTCATAATTTTCTTGAGATGTAATTCATGCTCGCAAAAGAAATGTCAACTGAGAAACATTTTCAAAAATGAAGACTTCCCTTGCACTAAAATGTCTCTTTAGAAAAAAATAAATGTCATCACAAATGATGACACTGGAAAAAATATCTTGTAGCATTATTGTATTGTAAACATGCTTTTCGCTTATCTGTGCACACTCTTATTAATCTCATTCATTCAACCACAAATATTTTTTGAGTACTTATATCACCAGCATCTGGCAGGGTAATGGCATATAGTGTCCAAGACATACACATAGTCTGCTTTCATGGAACTTATATTCTAGTGGAGCATTTAGGCATAAATGCATAATCGTAGGTGCTATGATTTCTGCTAAAGAAAAGGAGAGATAAAGTGGTTAGGTCCCCAGTATCCAACAAGGTAGTTTGCCAGTGTGACTTTTTATATGATAAAATGAGAGGTGGTATGGGGTAAGTAGGGCCAATGATTTCATTTTTGGGGAAATATTATCTTTGGTTTACATAGGAGGATTCTCTGAAAAAAATCCTCAATATTTCTGAGTCCTTAGCACCTGAGGAGAAGCACAGCTTCCTGTGACTCTAGAGAATTGAGTACAGAAATATGTCCTTTGAGTAGACATTCCTTATTTAGGAAGGATTCTTTTGAGAAGCGTTATTAATCATTCAGACCTAAACATTTTACTCACTCAATTTTCTTGATTTAACTCCAGACTTGGTGAGGCTATAGAAATATGAACACTCTAGACATAACTGTTTATTCTTTCATTTATTTATTTATTTATTTGTAATTTACTTATTTTATTTTATTTATTTATATTTGGCTGCACTGGGTTTTGTTGCTGTGTGCGGGCTTTCTCTAGATGCCCCGAGCGGGGGCTGCTCTTCCTTATGGTGCGTGGGCTTCTCATTATGGTGGCTTCTCTTGTTGTGGAGCACGGGCTCTAGGCGTGTGGGCTTCAGTAGTTGTGGCACGTGGGCTCAGTAGTTGTGGCTTGCAGGCTCTAGAGTGCAGGCTCAGTAGTTGTGGTGCACGGGCTTAGTTGATCCACGGCATGTGGGATCTTCCCAGACCAGGGTTCGAACCCATGTCCCCTGCATTGGCAGGTGGATTCTTAACCACTGTGCCACCAGGGAAGCCCCTCATTTAATTATTTAAAGTGTGGAGCATGAGGAAAGAGATTATATATCTCAAAAGGATAATTTATTTGGTTTGATGTTAATTGAGGAGACTGGCTGTTCCTTTTGTTTGCTGAAAACATTTTGTAGTTTCCTGGAACTAGAAGCAAAGTAAATAAAAGGAATAAGCCCTGAGTGGAGATAGAGTACTATGCAATCCAGTAATTCAGTTTGTTTTCAGAATACAAAAGCATTAATTGGCAGTTTATTTACTGCCACAATAGTCCATTCTGTTTCCTTTTTTTTTTTTTTGCTGCTTGATTCAGAATGTTTGAGCTTGACTATACAGTATTGTATAATCTGTAGTACAAAACGCTATGTTGCTTTATAGTAAGAGATCTAACTTAGCCTTAGGGTTCAAAGAAGTTTTCTGAGAGTGCTAAATATGAGACTACCTAGGATAAATAGTCATTTGACGGCTTGAAGTAGAGGAAAGGAGGGGGTGGCGTTGGAGGGAAGAGATGGAAAATCCTGAAGCACATGGAATCATTTTTTTCCAGCTCTATTGAGATATTATTGACATATAACATGTAAGTTTAAGATGTAAACATGATGATTGATACAATATATATTGCAAAATGATTAGCACAAAAGGTTTAGTTAACACCTCCATCCCTTCATATATTACCTTTTTACCTTTTTTTTTGCAGTGATAACATTAAGATCTACTCTCTTAATAACTTTCAAGTATATAATACAGTATTGTTAATTGTAGTCACTGTGCTGTACATTAGATTCCCTAAAACTTATTCATCTTACAACTGAAAGTTTATACCCTTTGACCACAATCTCCCCATTTTCCCCACCCTACAAGCCTCTGGTAGTCAACATTCTGCTCTCTATTTCTATGAATTTGACTTTTTTCAGATTCCACATATAAGTGAGAACATACAGTATTTGTCTTTTTCTTTCTAATTTATTCACTTAATGTAATGCCCTCAAGGTCCATCCATGTTGTTGAAAAGGCAAGATTTCCTTCTTTTTTATGGCTGAATAATATTCCATTGTGTGTGTGTGTACAAATCTTGACATGAGGTCACAGACATAATCAAAGGTCAGATAACTTAGTATTTGACATTAAAAATATTGAATTGTTCTGTATTTGTAATGTACAGAGATATCAAATCACTGTGCTGTGCACCAGGAACTGACATAGTGTTGTAGATCAATTATACTTTAAAAAAAAAAAAAAACTCATAGAAAAAGGGATTATATTACCAGAGGCGAGGGGTGAGAGTAGGGAGAATTGGGTGATGGTGGTCAAAAGATACAAACTTCTAGGTATAAGATAAATAAGTACTAGGAATGCGACACAACATGATTAACATAGTTAACACCACTATATGTTATATACAAAAGCTGTTAGGAGAGTAAATCTTAAGAGTTCTCATCACAAGGAAAAAGAATTTTTTTCTTTCATTTTATATCTATATGAGATAATAGATGATCACTAAAGTTATTGTGGTAATCATTTCATAAGGTATGTAAGTAAATAAAATCACTGTGCTTATACCTTAAATTTATATACTATTGTATGTCAATTATATCTCAATAGAACTGGAAAGAAAAAAAAGAATACTGAATTGTGCTTAAAGCAATGAGCAGTCATTAGAGGGTTTTAAGCAATGAAAACTGAAGCAAATGTTGAAAAATAGAAGACAGAAAAATTAGACTTATGATGCAAGATCAACTTCTGGACTCCTAATTCTCCTAGTTTGTCAAGTTGACTCTGAAAAAGAGATGATTACTAAAAGTTCCTTCCTAATTATTTATGAAAGCACTTCAGAGAGATTGCACTCATGTTTTTTTGGTCCTCTCCTTTTCATTGAGTCTGTTGTGGAGAACAGGAATGTGATTAATTGTTCCTCTTCTTGCTTCTCTGTATACAAATGGGGATAGCACAGTACCAATGGGCCAAGATAATGTTCAATCAACGCACCATCTTATTTCAAAAAAACTCCATCCTGCAGTCACAGTCTGTTCGTGCAGCTAGTCTTCTTTCAAATGCAGCTTTGAGTAAGATGGGTTAACAAGGTAGAAAGTACAAATTCATCATCATAATTTCTACAAAATTTTAATTACATATAATCACAAATTCTTTTTTCCCAGATGAAGGGTTTAGATAAAAATAAATATTCAAAAACCTAGATTTTTTTTAAAAAGAAACCTATATTTGGTATACTACACTTTAAAAAAACTTACTTTTTCTTTTTCTCTAATATCTTAGAAGAAAAAGAGACTGTGATATTTAAACATTCTAAAATGCGTACATATTGTGACACATTAATATATATTCTTATTCTCATAAACTTCTATATAAATAAATACATTCATATTTGAATTATATTTTCCTTTGGTTGATGGCCAAAACCAGTGTTTACTTTTAGATTAATATAAGTAGTTATTTCTTAAGTCAACTATTTTATTGTCAATAATTTGTATTCCTCTTTGTTTCTTCTATTCATACTTTGGGAGAAAATTAATACCATTTTCTCTATTATTAGCAACTTAATTTACTATGTGCTTTTTAAGAATGAATATCTGCTCCCAGAGTCCTACAAAATTCAAAATGAGCAAGCCTGACATCTGTTTGCTTACAAGCTATGAAAAAATCAAAATAGAAATAAAACCAAAATCACAAATTTTACAATTCTTATGTAAATTATTTTATGCAATATATTGTTTAATCCCTAACCTATGTTTATATTCATATTAACATGTAGATTTAGCATAGACCTAATCAAAATGTAAACTTTGTCCTTTTTGTTATTAACAAAGCAAGTTAAGATTTTTCTGGACAAAAATTGCTTTAATATCTGTATTCACTCTATCCCCACTAATGGTGTGTTTCATTTAATTTGTCTTTTCAAGTATAATCTATAGGCATATTTTAATAACACTGTTATCAGCTCCCTTAGAAATCTCAAATTTTCTTAAAAAGAAAATGCAGTGAATTATGACACCAATATAGTGGTTATTAGTACTATATAGCTATATAATACTTCCCTCTACCTTCCTCATATGGGTAGGAATGGACTTCTGGTTTATTTGGGAGTGGTGATTAGCAATGAGGTGTTATGTGTGGCTCCCAACTAGAGCTTCTAATTGCAGAGTAAACCTCTCCAAAATTTATTTCCTATTGTCTTGATGACTAGCAGTGTTCTAGAGTGTCTACTCTACCAGGCTGGATCCTGCAGTGAGGACATTACAGAAATAAAAGAAAAGAAAACAGTCAATCCTTGGCAAGAAATATACTTTTATGAATTTGAGGTAGTGAAATTATGAGTTTGTTACTAGAGCATAATAGACCTATACTAATACACATAATAAGCAGTAAAAAATTTTTTAACTAAATAATTTTGAGATTTTAGCTTTAGGTTACAAAAGATAAATATACCCTGAATGCATTCAATACAAAGTTAGTGACCAGAATGTCAATGAAACTTGTTTTGCTGCCTCTTTATACACTATATTATGCACTAGACACAGTTCTTTTCCTCCATGCCAACTTTTTACAGATGCAAGTCTAAAGATAAAAACATGAATTTCAACAGGGAGAGAAATAATGAGTCCCCATGGGTAAGTTACCTTTGAGATCTTCAGGGGATAAACATTTGAACATTATGACCTTTAACATGTCTCAAAGAGAAAAAATAACTTTTACCATTGCAAAGCAGTTCTGTTTACCAAGTCAAATCTGTCAGGCAGGTCACCTGGACCTCATAAAAAGTGACATCAAAAGTAACCAATGTGGGCTTCCCTGGTGGCGCAGTGGTTGAGAGTCCGCCTGCCGATGCAGGGGACACGGGTTCGTGCCCCGGTCCAGGAAGATGCCGCGGAGCAGCTGGGCCCGTGAGCCATGGCCGCTGAGCCTGCGGGTCCGGAGCCTGTGCTTCACAAGGGGAGAGGCCACAACAGTGAGAGGCCCGTGTACCACAAAAAAAAAAAAAAAAAAAGTAACCAATGCATGTAACAGAATCCAAGTAACATAGATTGTACTTGGTGGCATAACTATACTTACTCTTTTCAAGGCAACTTATCCCAGGTAATAATTAAAATAATATATTCATATGGGTTGAAATTTAAAAACATGTAAAGCTATAGAGGCAATACTCTTGAGCAGGCTTAATTTAATATGCTTTATCAAACACCTAACAAACTTTATTAAAATATTAAGATAAGTATTACACAATATTTGAAGTGTGTATGGATCAGGCATATATTATTTCCACTCTACTATTAAACAGTGCTGGTTCCCAAGGCAGCTATTTAATTCTTCATAATCTAGTTCCAAATTTCACTTGACCTAAATTTTTTTTTCTACCATATTTCTTTTTTTGCTAAATAGTATGCAGAGATTTCAATTAGCTCTAAATTTTAAGGGTTTTAAGAACACATGATGACTTAAATACAAGCATTTTTTCTTATGATTCAATTTAACCCTCAAACAATTGACCCACATAGAAAGAGATGAAAGATCCTGATTTCACAGATATCCTAAACTACATCAACTAGAAAGGTTCCAGCCATCCTCTATCCACATCACCACCATTCCTGAATGCCTTTAGGTCATCTGATTTAATCTCATTATATCCTTTATTTCTGTGTATGTGCTGACACCTAACACCAGAAGCTCAGAGTTCCAGGCCACCCTTATCTCTCCCACCCTAAAATCTTTGCACATCCTCTTCACTCTTTCCATCTTCCTCTCCGCCCTAACTCATGAAAACCTGACACAGTGCCCTTAATTTCCCAGTCCATAATCAACAAATTTCTCTACATTCTCAAACACTTCCTGAGAATCCTTATCCCCTTTTGCTCTAAACCTGGGCAACATTTAGACTGCTTCTGCTGCAGCCCTCTAACACAGTTACTATTCTTTCTCCCATTTCATTCATAGCACTATGTTTAAATTAGAATAATCTCCTTCTTTATCCTCCTTGACTCTGGCAAACAGTTTTCCCTCCTGCCTTCCTTAAAAACAATACTTGAATCATGCTACCCATATTCTTCTCTACCTTCAAATATTCAACTTTCACTCTGCCTAAGCCACTCATTTCCATAGAGTTAATCCTATACCTTGTCATTACCAATTACTGTCACACATTGACCATCTTGATGACCTCTCTTTCCTGATTATCCAGGTTAATTTTATGGTCAGTTCTCATAATTACTTCCTCTCACTTATCTCAACTCCTTAGTCCCTCTCTCACTTGGCCTTACATGCATGAAATATCCATAACATTGTTTAAATGTAATTATCTGCCTACTTTGAGCCTGAACTTATACAGGTAAACTTATTAGAAGAAAAACAGCAATCACACTAATTGGTCTCCCTTTAAAAATCATGACCACAACCTCAAGGGAGCTTAAAGCTATTTAGAAACCACATTGCTATCTTTAGCATCACTTCCCCATTTCCCTCAAGCATTCTTTTATACCTTCTCTATTCGCTTCAAAAACTAGTAACATGGATGGACCTAGAGGGGATCATGCTTAGTGAAATAAGTCAGACAGAGAAAAGACAAATAATGTATACTATCACTTATATGTGGAATCTAAAGAATAAAACAAACAAATGAATATAACAAAACAGAAACAGACTCACAGGTATAGAGAACAAACTAAAAGTTACCAGTGGGGAGAGGGAATGGGGGAGGAGCAATATAGGAGTAAGGGGTTAAGAAGTACAAACTACTAAGTATAAAATAAAGAAGCTACACGGATATATTGTATAGTACAGGGAATATAGCCAATATTTTGTAATAGCTATAAATGGAGTATAATCTATAAAAATATTAAATCACTATGCTATAGACCTGTAACTAATATAATATTGTAAATCAACTATACTTCAATAAAAAAATAAAAATATGCTGTGACTCTCCCCACCCTCCAAAAAAAAGAACATGTTTTTCTTCTCTTATTCTTAGTTAATGACCTTTCTTCTTACTTCACAAAGCAAGCTGAAGTAATTCTAAAAACCTTAATAGATTCCTAACACCACATATGGACAGCTATCAGCATCTGTGCCCATATACTCTACCTTTCTATTAAAATAGAACTATTAGTGTTCATTTCTTAAGACAATTCCTTACCTCTTATTAGATAACATCCCTGTCATCTACTCCTCAGTTCCCAGCTCTATATTGGATAATTATCATCAGCATACGTATAAACATCCTGCTGTTTCTCCATTCTAAAAAAAAAGAAAGAAAGAAAGAAAGAAAAAAGAACAAAAACAAAACAAAGTAAAGCAATCAAAACAAAAATAATTCTGATAAAATTTTCAGTGTCAATTTATCTGCTTTTTCTTTTCAGAAAATACTCACCAATTTCTATCTTTGCATTTTGAACCCATTCCAAACAGGTTTCTTATCCCTGTTATTCAAACAGATTGATCGTATTCGGTTCATCAATGACCTCCAAATTGCTAAATCCAATACCCAATTTCAACTTTTAATTTTACTTGGCCTATTAAATAGCATTTGACACAGTTGATAATAACTTTTCCCTTATACACTTTTTAAATTTGTTTTCCAGCTACCAAACACTTCCCCCCACCTCAGTGTGATTTGAAAACACGTTCCCCATTTATCAGAAAAAAAGTTGCAACGCTATTTCAATCACCCTACCAACAACTATGCAATTTATGGGAACATATTACTTCAGACCATTATAATATAAGCTAGCCTCGCATGCTTGCATAAAACAACCCTATTAAATGTGACTTAGAAACACTTAAATTTTTCTAATAGATTTACATAAAATTTAAATTTACTTTCTATATTTCTATACCTTCTATTTTTTTCCAACCCATCACAATTTGGTTTCTGACCTTTATATTCCTAATCACAAAACCAATAGTAAATTCAGCAAACAGACACAGAAATGGAAATCTTTCAACATAAAGCTTAAGAGATACCCACATTATAGGGCAGACAACTAAAATATCAATAGAAAAAGTAGGAAGTACAGTAAAATGAGAGATAAGAGATGTGCATGAGTATTCACATATTGCCTATAAGTTTATCTGTAGATAAGAAAAGACATCAGTTTAAGTGTATGGCAATAAAAAGTAAATAAAAGGGAAGATTAAAGTAACAGTTCAAAGAAACAGAGCTATAGGGATATTAGGCATATGGTGAGTGATTTTATGATACCCGCTGGGTACTATTAAAACACCCGCAAGTAATCTGATTGTTTGTCCCATCTGGAATCCACAAAGCTTCAGGTTAGCTGCTATGTACCTAACTGCATGCCCTTAAAATAATTGGTGTTGTCTGAATTTTTTTTCCTTATTAGCATCCTTCATCCCTGCCAAAAATGACATGGAAAGAGTACCCAAAGTGCATAACTAAATATGACAAAGGAGTCTTATCTGTTATTTTTATTTTATCTCATTCAGTCTCTTTTCTTAGAAGTTTGCAGACTGAAGAACATTTTTATTTCATCCTGTCTCATCTAGTGCCTTTGGTTTAGAAATTTTGCTAATTTGAACCATGTCCTAGTCTACATTCCAATCAATACACACGTGGCTATATGAGTATTGTATGCACCACTTTTTGCAAGTAAAAGACATTCCAGACCTTTTAAAATCAATTAATAAAACCATATATCATTGATGTATCTTGCCTTTGTGTACTACTATACCCTCCTTAAAATTTGTCTCTGTTTTAGACATTTTTTAGCAGTGCCAATTTAAGAGGTAATCATCAAAATATGTTTGAATTTTTAATACTTTCACACAAGTTTCAAAGTCAGTTTATTAAATAGGATGCAAGGAAGTCCAGTCATTGCACAAAGAATTAATAATTTCAACTTTATATATTATAATGTAGACTAAGTAAATGGTCCTTTGGTAACATTTCCCTTTCCCTTCCTCTCCCAATCTCCTTCCTTCCTTCCTTCCTTCCTTCCTTCCTTCTTTCCTTCCTTCCTTTCTTCCTTCCTTCCTTCCTTCCTTCTTTCTCCCTTTCTATCTTTTTTTTAAAGGTATTGAACTAATCAATCAAAACAAGAAAATCCTGGTTCATTATATCATCATATCTTTCATGGTGACTTGAGAGTCAGTATTTAGGTTCTTCCAGTTCAGGAAGGCTAGTAAATCCAACAATAGGACCCCTTAACAAGAACAATTTTCAAAACCAACTTATTGGAAATTACTTGGATATGCCCATAGCAAATCTAGATATTAGCTATAAAGAAGATTGAATATTTATATAATCTTGTTCTAAACTCTCATTCTCACATTTGGAATACATTTAGGTCCACTTCTATTTGATATTGATGGATTTGATCATCTTTATTTGTAGTTTCAAAATTTTCCCAGTTTTAATAAATTTAAATTTTCTCTATCTTCCTGTTTTCTGTCACGTTAATTTCAATTCATTTTCCTCAAGCTAGCTGTCATCACTTTCTTTGCCAAAGTATCGTTTAGAACTTTCATATTCAAACCAGCCTCTTTTAATTCCCAATTTAAAAAAAACAAAAAAACCCTCTATGGAAATGGAGAAAAGAAGTACTATCTAACAGCAATAAAATTCAAGTGAAACAGAAAACATACACACAATATTGTGGGAATTCACTATAAATATAAAGCAGATGAAGCTAGATTAAATGGAAACATTCTAATATTTACAAGACCTTATCTCTGTACCAGTCAGAATATGGATAGCAATTTATTTTTATGTGTATGTCTTTTGAGGGTTGGGAAAGATGGAAAATAAAATTTCATTTTCCTCACACAGCACATCATCTCTTTGAACCCATGCAAATGTATGTTACATAAGAATTAAGTGGGAAATAAGAAGGGGTTAATATACATGAGGTCGACCCACTGAAGCACAATGGGTAAATTGTTGGTAGGCAATATTAGACTAGGGATGGAGGGGGCTGTGCACTTGGAACCTGAGCTAGGACCAGAGAAGGATATTTGAACATTCTTAGTGGATAATAAACAATCAACAGCACACATTTTCTATTCTTACCAATAAGGAGTCTAAATTAGTTTTTTTTACTTCTAGAATGAATTATCAAAATATAACAAAAAATAGAGTCTAGGGAAATATAATGCAGAACAAGGTAAATGGGATGCGTTTAATTTTTATCCAAAATCCAATTTTGCAATTATTCTCTCAGGTTTTAAATTTCAATGTAACTTTAAAACTTACCTACTCATTTTATGAGTATTTATTACTTTATTTTAAAATCATATCTCCTAGATTTACATAGACTGAGGCATGAAACTTTGCTTAGCAATGTGATAATTGCATTTCTGTTTTTTTATATTGATATGAAAATAAAGACATAATCATTAATTTTTAAAGATATATTTTTAAATTTTTAAATAATTTATTTCAACTCAATAGATTTTTCTTTGCATATGTCTATATACATATATAATTTTATATACATTAATATGGCTTTAAAGATATATATAACTTTTTTAAGTATATTCCCTATTTATAGGTTTTCAAGAAGGCATTCATAAGTATCTTTGATTAAAATACAAATCATTTTGAAATTTTTGAAAACTTACAAGTTAACATGTATATGTAGTTAAATCGTGTATGTGTGTATGCCTATTTTATTTGGCATGGCCACTGTAGAATGTTTCCTAAACTCAATTACAGCCTACTCTTTCCCTTGATTTCCTCTACTACAGAGATAAGAAAGATAATATATTCCTCTTTTTAAATTGGCTGGCAGTTAGGGATGGCCAGGAATCACAGTTATGGCCAGTTAGATATAAAAAGAAGTATTTATTGTGGGTTGCCTTTTTTCTTTTAAACAAACAAACAAAATTTAAAGAGGAGATGGTTTGTGCCTTTCATTTTCATCATTCCAGCAACGTAGATGCAAAGTCAAGAGATAATGCAGCCATCTTGTAAAAAAAACACACACCAAGAATGGAAGGGCAGGATGAGAGCAGGAGCTAGGGTCTTTTACGACATCACTGGACTGCCATACACACCCTGGCCTGTCTTCCTTTGAACTTCTCATTATTAAGATGAATAAACCCATTATTGTTTAAGGCACTGTATTACAATTTTCCGGTATTTCCAAATAAAGTAATTCTAACTGATATAACTAGCTTATACATTCTAAAATTTTTCTAGATGATTTGTATTTTAATAAAATATATCATTCCATGAATGCCTTTCTGAAGGTCTATAAATAGGAAATCTACTTTAGTAACAAAAAAGTACTCTCAATTTTTAAGTTTTTCTATTGCTGTCATTTTATGATGGTGGCTGCATGGGTTAAACTAAATATTTAAAGTAAGAATCTTGATTATTTTTCTCTGAACATAGCTATAATATGATTTTCACATATTGTCTTAAGTTTTACTTGTGTAACATGAAACATACCTTCTTTCAAAATAAAGCAATAAAATATTGAAATCAGAAATGAATATTGAAATCAGCAAATACCTGTTAATTGCTTAACATAGTACTAAAGCAGGCTTTATTGAGGAAACAAGAAAATATATACTCTTTGTCATGAGACAATGTCAAAAAAATTTCATATGAGAAAAGAAAGCAAATAATATGTAAACGCTCCTCCAAATGATTGAACACAACCCCAAGTTCTATAACAAGCCTGTTCTACCAGCTTCTGAGACATCCCCTGTTCCACATGGTCTGCAGCCTCTTTTGGTGAAATGAATATCAACTCTATTTGGCAACGGATGTTCCTGGTGGTCTTTGGTGACTGGTGGTCATTAACAGAACCAAAACGGTTTCATATTGGTTAACTGAATAATATTTTTATAGTATTAACCCTTTGCAGCAACATTAATTCAAGTGAATACAGTGAGATGAAAATATCACTGTAAACCAAAGTACAATCCAACTGCATTACAGGTGTCTAACTGTACACCAACACTGCCCTATGTTTATTGCTAAGTACCTTCCTGTAGACTATCAAGGGAAATGATGCAGTTAATTGTTATGCTAATGAAACAGGATGACATGGCTGAGTCAGATAACTGATTCTGGAAAAGAGAGTAAGATAAATCTGCAGTGATCATTTGAAGCTGGTTTGATACCCTGAGCACCTGGATGTTATTTACTTTGAGAATAAATAGGCATAATATAATTTGTTTGTGAACATTAATTTGGTACCTGTGAATAGGAATAAGAGGCTGTGTAAATATCACAAGGGTGTCAGAAAAGTGAAAAAGGAAGAAAATATATTAATAGATATTTTCAATGGGCATTATATATGCTTTCTCAATACATTATTTTAATTAGTTCCATATAGGACCATAATTGTATGTTTTCTGTAGACTTTCAGTTCTTTCAAGACAGTATGCTTGATTTTTCAAACTGAGTTTGTTTATATTCCTGCTTCAGTTATTATAGAAAGCATGTACTCAATAAAATTCTACTGAATATTGAACTTTATTTATTTTCAGAAACATGATTTTGCTTTCTTTTTCTTTTTTTCTTCTACTGTCTTTGACGGATGAGAACTTAAGTGATTTAAATTCAATATGAATTATTTGGGGTCAAATTTGTAATCATGCTAAATCCTTCATGTTTGATAAGCTACTCAGCAATAAATATGTACACTATTGACCTAATAGTTTTAGAAATCTTATTATCTCCTTCTCTAATAAAGCATTTGACTCTGGTATTGAGCAAAGGATAACACTTATAATTGGATATGTCAATAAATAGGTACAAAATGAAATTTAAAATGGCTATTGAAATCAGTTTTGTTGTCATATATTATGGCTATCGGTGAAATAGAGTAAGGATTATAATACATTAAATATTTCATGCTAATTATTCTGGTATTAGATTTGTTTTCTTGTCACAGTTGAATCGTGTCTGCTTATCACATAGCTACTAAAGAGATTTCCCAATCTACATAACATCTAATATCTGCATTACAACAAATAAACCACCACAATGATTTGCTAATTAGGACTATCTATTACAAATATTCAATGACAAGAAAAGGCCTGAAAAATTGACAGAGATTTTCACTTTGCAATCAGATTCGTTTTTGCCTTCTCTCACAGATGTAACATATTCTTGAAATTAGAAGTGATAGGGAAAGCAAAAGAAAGGAATAAAAACATAAGAAAGACATCATATCTATTTGGATTAACTAATTATCAATTCGCTAATTAAAATTTTAAACTATTATTTACCAATAATTAAAATAGGTATACATTGATAGTTGATAATACCTATCAGTTAAAATAGGTATACATTTCCATGAAATGGGGAAACAACAAAAATATATTATGACTAGAAGCAAGAAAAATTACAATCCTGCAGCCTGTGGAACAAAAACCACATTCACAGAAAGACAGACAAGATGACAAGGCACAAAGCTATGTACCAGATGACGGAATAAGATAAAACCTCAGAAAAACAACTAAATGAAATGGAAATAGGCAATCTTCCAGAGAAAGAATTCAGAATAATGATAGTGAAGATGATCCAGGACCTCGGAAAAAGAATGGAGGCAAAGATCAAGAAGATGCAAGAAATGTTTAACAAAGACTTAGAAGAATTAAAGAACAAACAGAGATGAACAATAAAATAATTGAAATGAAAAATACACTAGAAGGAATCAATCAATAGCAGAATAACTGAGGCAGAAGAACGGATAAGTGACCTGGAAGACAGAATGGTGGATTTCACTGCTGCAGAACAGAATAAAGAAAAACGAATAAAAAGAAACGAAGACAGCCTAAGAGACCTCTGGGACAACATTAAAAGCAACAACATTTGCATTATAGGGGTCCCAGAAGGAGAAGAGAAAGAGAAAGGACCTGAGAACATATTGAAAAGATTATAATCAAAAGCTTCCCTAACATGGGAAAGGAAATGGCCACCCAAGTCCAGGAAGCACAGAGAGTCCCACACAGGATAAACCCAAGGAGAAACACGCCGAGACGCATAGTAATCAAATTGGCAAAAATTAAAGACAAAGAAAAACTATTCAGAGCAGCAAGGGAAAAATGATAAATAATATACAAGGGAATGCCCATAAGGTTAACAGCCGATTTCTCAACAGAAACTCTACAAGCCAGAAGGGAGTGGCATGATATACTTAAAGTGATGAAAGGGAAGAAACTACAACCAAGATTACTCTACCCAGCAAGGATCTCATTCAGATTTGATGGAGAAATCAAAAGCTTTATAGAGAATCAAGAGAATTCAGCACCACCAAACCATCTCTACAACAAATGCTAAAGGAACTTCTCTAAGTGGGAAACACAAGAGAAGAAAAGGACCTACAAAAAACAAACCCCAAACATTTAAGAAAATGGTCATAGGAACATACATATCGACAATTACCTTAAACGTGAATGGATTAAATGCTCCAACCAAAAGACACAGACTTGCTGAATGGATACAAAAATAAGACCCATCTATATGCTGTCTACAAGAGACCCACTTCAGGCCTTGGGACACATACAGACTGAAAGTGAGGGGATGGAAAAATATATTCCATGCAAATGGAAATCAAAAACAGCTGGAGTAGCAGTACTCATATCAGAGAAAATAGACTTTAAAATAAAGAATGTTACAAGAGACAAGGAAGGACACTACACAATGATCAAGGGATCAATCCAAGAAGAAAGTATAACAATTATATATATGTATGCACCCAACATAGGAGCACCTCAATACATAAGGCAACTGCTAATAGCTCTAAAAGAGGAAATCAACAATCATACAATAATAGTGGGAGACTTTAACACCTCACTTAAACCAGTGGACAGACCATCCAAACAGAAAATTAATAAGGAAACAGAAGCTTTAAATGATACAATAGACCAGATAGATTTAATTGATATTTATAGGACATTCCATTCAAAAACAGCAGATTACACTTTGTTCTCAAGTGCTCACGGAACATTCTCCAGGATAGATCAAATCTTGTGTCACAAATCAAGCCTCAGTAAATTTAAGAAAATTGAAATCATATCAAGCATTTTTTCTGACCACAACTCTATGAGATTAAAAATCAGTTACAGGGAAACAAATGTAAAAAACACAAACACATGGAGGCTAAAAAATACGTTACTAAGTAACCAAGAGATCCCTAAAGAAATCAAAGATGAAATCAAAAAATACCTAGAGACAAATGATAATAAAACACGACAATCCAAGACCTATGGGATACAGCAAAAGCAGTTCTAAGAGGGAAGTTTATAGCTTTAAAAGCCTACCTCAGGAAACAAGAAAAATCTCAAACAATCTAACGTTACACCTAAAGGAACAAGAGAAAGAAGAACACACAAAACCCAAAGTTATTAGGAGGAAAGAAATCATAAAGATCAGAGCAGAAGTAAATGAAATAGAATCAAAACAATAGCAAAGATCAATAAAACTAAAATCTGGTTCTTGGGGAAGATAAACAAAATTGAAAAACCATTAGCCAGGCTCATCAAGAAAAAGAGGGAGAGGACTCAAATCAACAAAATTAGAAATGAAAAAAGAGAAGTTATAACAGACACCAGAGAAATACAAAGCATCCTAAGAGACTACTACAAGCAACTCTGTGCCCATAAAATGGACAACCTGGATGAAATGGTCAAATTCATAGAAAGGTATAACCTTCCAAGATTGAGCCAGGAAGAAATAGAAAATATGAACAGACCAATCACAAGTAATGAAATTGAAACTGTGATTAAAAATCTTCCAACAAACAAAAGTCCAGGACCAGATGGCTTCACAGGTGAATTCTATCAAACATTTAGAGAAGAGCTAACACCCATCCTTCTCAAACTTCCAAAAAACTGCAGAGGAAGGAAGACTCCCAAACTCATTCTATGAGGCCACCATCACCCTGATACCAAAACCAGACAAAGATACTGCAAAAAAGAAAATTACAGACCTATATCACTGATGAACATACATGCAATAATCCTCAACAAAATACTCGCAAACAGAATCCAACAACACATTAAAAGGATCATGCATCATGATCAATTGGGGTTTATCCCAGAGATGAAGGATTCTTCAGTATATGCAAATCAATTAATGTGATGCACATTAACAAATTGAAGAATAAAAACCATATGATCATCTCAATAGATGCATAAAAAGCTTTTGACAAAATTCAACACTCATTTATGATAAAAACTCTCCACAAAGTGGGCATAGAGGGAACCTACCTCAATATAATAAAGGCCATATAGGACAAACCCACAGCAAACATCATTCTAAATGGTGAAAAACTGAAAGCATTTCATCTAAGATCAGGAACCAGACAATGATGTCCACTCTCACCACTATTATTCAGCGTAGTTTTGGAAGTCCTAGTGATGGCAATCAGAGAAGAAAAATAAATAAAAGGAATACAAATAGGAAAAGAAGTACAACTGTCACTGCAGATTACATGATACTATACATAGAGTATCCTAAAGATGCCTCCAGAAAACTACTAGATCCAAACAATGAATTTGGTAAAGTTGCAGGATACAAAATTAATGCACAGAAATCTCTTGCATTCCTATACACTAATGACGAAAAATCTGAAAGAAAAATTAAGGAAACAGTCACATTTACTATTGCAACAAAAAGAATTAAATACCTAGGAATAAACCAACCTAGGGAAACAAAAGACCTGTATGCAGAAAACTATAAGACACTGATGAAAGAATTTAAAGATGATACCAACAGCTGGAGAGATATACCATGTTCTTGGATTGGAAGAATCAATATTGTGAAAATGACTGTACTACCCAAAGTAATCTACGGATTCAATGCAATCCCTATCAAATTACCAATGGCATTTTTTTTACAGAACTAGAACAAAAAGTCTTAAAATTTGTATGGAGACAGAAAAGACCCTGAATAGCCAAAGCAGTCTTGAGGGAAAAAAACGGAGCTGGAGGAATCAGACTCCCTGACTTCAGACTATATTACAAAGCCACAGTAATCAAGACAATATGCTACTGGCACAAAAACAGAAATATAGATCAATGGAACAAGAAAGAAAGCCCAGAGATAAAACCATGCACCTATCGTCAACTAATCTATGACAAAGAGGCAAGGATATACAATGGAGAAAAGACAGTCTCTTCAATAAGTGGTGCTGGGAAAACTGGACAGCTACATGTAAAAGAGTGAAATTAGAACACTCCCTAACACCATACACAAAAATAAACTCAAAATGGAGTAGAGACCTAAATACAAGACTGGGCACTATAAAACTCTTAGAGGAAAACATAGGAAGAACACTTTGACATAAATCACAGCAAGAGCTTTTTTGATCCACCTCCTAGAGTAATGGAAATAAAATCAAAAATAAACAAATGAGACCTAATGAAACTTCAAAGCTTTTGTACAGCAAAGGAAACCATAAACAAGACGAAAAGACAACCCTCAGAATGGGAGAAAATATTTGCAAATGAATCAGTGGACAAAGGATTAATCTCCAAAATATGTAAACAGCTCCTGCAGCTCAATATTAAAAAAAAAAAAATCCCAATCCAAAAATGGGCAGAAGGCCTAAATAGACAATTCTCCAAAGAAGACATACAGATGGCCAAGAAGCACATGAAAAGCTGCTCAACATCACTAATTAATAGAGAAATGCAAATCAAAACTACAATGAGTTATCACCTCACACCAGTTAGAATGGGCATCATCAGAAAATGTACAAACAACAAATGCTGGAGAGGGTGTGGAGAAAAGGGGACCCTCTTGCAGTGTTGGTGGGAATGTAAGTTGAAACAGCCACTATGGAGAACAGTATGGAGGTTCCTTAAAGAACTAAAAAGAATTACCATATGACCCAGGAATCCCACTACTGGGCATATACCCAGAGAAAACCATAATTCAAAAAGACACATGCACCCCATTGTTCATTGCAGCACTGTTTACAATAGCATGGTCATGGAAGCAACCTAAATGCCCATCGACAGACGAATGGATAAAGAAGAGGTGGTACATATATACAATGGAGTATTACTCAGCCATAAAAAGAATGAAATTGGGTCATTTGTAGAGATGTGGATGCATCTAGCGACTGTCATCCAGAGTGAAGTAAGTCAAAAAGAGAAAAATGATATCGTATGTTAACACATATATGTGGAACCTAGAAAATGGTACAGATGAACCGTTTTGCTGAGCAGAAATTGAGACACAGAAGTAGAGAACAAACATGGACACCAAGGGGGGAAAGCGGCGGGGGGTGGGAGTTGTGATGGGATGAATTGGGAGATTGGGACTGACGTGTATACACTGATGTATATAAAATGGATGACTAATAAAAATAAATAAAAGGTAAGCATAAAAAATATTATGACTAATTATCAAACAATAAAGTGTTACTGCAAAGGATTTATAATCTCTCAATGTAGCAGAAGCTTAACTTAAAATTTTTGTGTGTAGTAATTAGCAAAATATAAACTTCCATATAGGAAAATTATACTTACATAAAACAAAATTAATGTCTTTTAGTATTCAGTAGCACTTTCCATTGAATTTGTTCTAAAAATGCAATAAACATTTTAAAAATTTACTTACATTTGATATTTTGAAAATATTTGTCATCAGTATTGTCCATTTACTCCCAAATCATTCTGTTTTATCCATCCTGGTCTGTGCCTGAGAAGGCTGAACATCATGAACTGAGTCAACAGGCTCTCTTGCACTTGGACTTTCCACTGGTTTCAGGACTATAGGAAAAGAAATTAGTGGATAAGGTGTCCACGAGGATGAAGTATATATTCTTCTGGCTTTGTTTTTGTCTGGCTACAGATTTGCTGTGGCTGTGTTGTGAACAGAAGGCCCATTTCCTGTCAGGTAGCTCTCTTAGTCTCCAACACTCTCTTCAGGTTCTGGTAACCTCTCTGTCGTCTCGACCCCTTGAACACTAGAGCTGATGATACTTTTTCCCTATTGGGGCTAACCTGGAGGCTTCACCTTTATCTGTTTGTTTTCTTTCACTATGACCATGTCTTTGTGAATAGCCACTTTATTCAATCCTCTTTAATTGTTCCATGTTAGTATACCATCTGGTTTGTGATGGAATTTGGACTATAAGATTTTTTTTAAATTGTAGTATAGTATTTTCATGTTGGACAATATTATAACTCAAATATGCAACATTATCAGAAAGGTAATGTTGGATTTTTAATATACGGACACATTAAACACATGAAAATTTTAAACTGTCTTTAGTAAGTACTGACTACACAATTGTCTAAGTTTATAGTCAAATTTAACATTTGATGAGTAGTGTCATTATAATTTAAATATTTTATTAATAGTTATAATTTCATGTACAAATATAGATGGCATGGATCAAAAAACACTTTGCAAAATTGTTCTCTAGAAAAGGTTACCATTTGTACTAGTACCAATATCATAAGAAGGTATCTATTTTTCAAGCAGTAACTGTATAAATTTATAATTCTCTTTAAATTTTGCCAATAAATAGACAATAAGTTGTATCTTATTATTATTTTAATTAGCATTTTAGTTGCCAGTGAATATAAATAAATTTAAATTTATTTTCTTATGCTTATTGGCAAAGTGCATTCTTCTTTAGTGAAGTGGCTTTTCACAGTTTTACCCATTTACAATGGAATTATTAAACTTCTAGAGATCTCTGATGTCCAAATTCTATTAGAGGCAAATTTTGGATGGTGATGTTATACTCATTGTTATCGGGTAGGCAGGGAAAGGAGGCATTTCTAAGTCCAGGTGATGAGTTTTGTTTAGGAGAAATGATAAACTTGTGGTGATTAAATGACATCCAAATAGATATGGGTAGTTGATTATAAAGTTTGTTAGAGTGTGATAAATATTGATTTGGAGGGTGTTAACATTGTGTTTATATTGTTAATATATCCTTTGCTTTATTAGTGTTAATATTGTGATTTTAGAGACTTCAGAATATATTAATATATAATTGAAACCATCTAAGTGAATAGTGTATAAACTGATAAGAAATGTGACAATATTTTAAACAGTACCAATTTTATGTGGTGAACTTGTAAAGAAGTTCACGTAGAAGAAGTGCAGAGAGGGAAGAGGACAATTAGAAGCATGTAATATCATGGAAACCAACGGAAGTGCAAGAATTCAATATTAGCACATACGGGTAAAGGTCAAAGAAAATGAAAACAAAATGATGCATTGTTTTTATTAATAAAAGTAGTTTATTAATGATTTTGTTGAGAGACATTTCAGTGTTATGGTAAATCGAGCAGTATCAGGTTAAAGAGAGTGACGGATGAGTAACTGGAGACGTGAGTGAAAAAAATTCATGAAAGAAGTTTTATTATGAAAGAAAATAGAGACAGCCTTGGTTTTAGGAAGACGTGGAACTGAGGGAGTTTAGTTTAGTTCTAAAAATTAAACACTGAAGAGAATTGAGCATATTTGAATTCTAACGGGAAGAAGACAGTTGGGTCAGAAAACTGTAAGAAACAAGAGACAAGGGGTGACTGATAGATTTATGTGCCAGAGAGAGTATGAAGGGATAAAACCCAAAGCATAAACTGAAAACTAAACTTAAGAGAAGAATCAACACTTTGTAATAAGAGAAACTTAGAAATCATAGGTTAAGATGCAATTATATGTATCAGTGCATTGGCATTAAAATAAGTATTATTAGTTTGACTGCACGAAGATACTCTGGAAAAAGAAAAGTGATTTTTTTTTTTCAGCATGATGGGAAAATAAGGTGGGTGGTAGGATTAAAGATTTGAATGTCATAGAAAAGTTTAAAATAACTGCTAGGGACAAGCATAAGCAGACTTGGGAGAAACACATGTCCCGTAAAAGACCTGAATACAGAATATACAAAACTGTTACAACTGGAGAACAAGACAATGACCCAATAAAAGTTGGGCAAACATATTAACAGATATTTCACAAAAGAAGATTTACAAATGTATAATTAGCATATTAAAATATTCAACATCCTTAGTCATTAGGTAAGTGCAAATCAAAGCCATAATGAGATACCACTTCACACCATCTAGGATAGCTATAATAAAAAAAAAGAAAGATAATAACTAGTATTGGCAAGGATGTGGAGGAACAGGAACCTTCATATATTTCTGGTAAAAGAAAGGAAAACGTTGCAGCTACACTGGAAAACATTTTGATAGGATCTCAAAGAGTTAAACATAAAACTACCGTACAACCCAGTCATTTCACTCATAGGTATGTAAACAAGAGAAATGGAAACATGAAGACTTGCATAGGAACGTTCATCATACCATGATTCATAATAACAAAAGCTTGGAATCAAGCAAAATGTCTATCAGTTGGTGAATGGATAGATAAATATGGTATATATCCGTAAAATGGAATATCATTCAACAAGAGGAACAAACTATTGATGGTATTTTATGGATAAACCTCAAAATCTAGAAGCCAGGCACAAGAGACCACATATTGCATAATTTCACTTATATGAAATGTCCAGAAAGCAAATTTATAGACAGAAAGTAGATTAGTGGTCACTGGGGTTAAAGGTAGGAGCAGAAATTAACAGTAAATGGGCATGGGAGATTTTATTGAGGGAATGAGAATATTCTAAAACTGATCTATGGTGATGATTAACCACTTGATAAGTTACTAAAAATCACTATATTGCACACTTACATGTTATAATATGTAAAATATGCTTCAATAAACATACCTTAAAAAATAGTCATTGAGGTTTTCAAGATGCTAAGTAAGAAATGTATGAATAGCATAACAGAATGGGAACCATTCTGACTCTGTCTTAGCTAAAGACCCAAAGTCCAAGTACAAAATAATAGAGGTCAATTTATTCGACATTTCTTTCCGAAGATGTTAGAAAACTTCTTTAGGTATTGCAAGGGAGATTGTTTAAAGAATGTTTTAGTATTTAGCTCATACTTCATATCAACATATAAAAGAATGAAAGTTAAATCTTAGAGAAGAGCTTTAAGATTACCTGGAAAACTTAATATGTCTCCCAGAGTAAGTGACAGTGGGAGTTACTGTTTGATTCATTCATCACTCATGAGAATAGCAGCCTGCCTTACTGCTCCGATGGTGGAGAAAAAAGAGTCTACATTAGAATTGGTCTGCATTCCCAGAACTTGTTGGGGTAAAGGAAGCATATATATTTCCTGTGCATTAGATATGAGCCAAGTGGGAGTTACAGAGCCATTCTGTGGCCATCTTGAAGGTACTCTGCCTTAGAAGGCTTTCTGAACGAGCAGTGGGATCTTCACAGTGTGTGGGTGGACCACCAAAAACCAGAGGCTGACACTAAACCAAAAGAGGTGAGCCAGAGGAGACTTTACCCATATTAAGGGAAGGCAAATGAGAAATATCCCGGGAGAGGGTATGAACCAACAGATCACATCAAAATATTAATATTTGTTAACACCCTCCAAATCAATAAAGGACTAGTGTCATATCATGATATTAATAGGTGAGTAAGATCTTTCTTTACTATTATACCTTTTCTATCTCTTTGTTGAGCTGAAACTACTACAAATCACAACTAGAAATCTACAAGCAAAGGGAATGAGGAAAGCTAGTGAAATAGAAGAGAGCCCAAATTTCTGTCATTTTTAACTGTAGGCTTGATCTAGAAATAAGCCAAAAATGAGGGAGGGGGAAATTTAAAATGAATATTAGAGGTTTTATCATTATATGATACTGAATTATCATTTACTGAAATTAAACTGTTATTTGTAACTACAGTTAACAGAGAGCTTTTTATTGTCTGACTGTGATTTGAAAATTTTCAACCTAGAGAATAGTAGGTTTAAAAGAATTTTAATGGGGAAGCAAAATGTCAACTTTTGATTTCTCTGTGTCAAGTTTGAATTTTTTGACAATGCTTAAAAAGAGATAGACTGCTTGGCAGTATGAAAGACTCATTTGAAATTAGAGATTATAAAATTATGGTTATCTATAGTCAGTCTGGGCATGTGATTTTTTTTTTTTTAGTAAGCAGTGATAGGATATTGTAGTTAAGAATAAAGACAATGGAACCAGGCTGCCTGCATTTCAATCCTGTTGTGCTGCTTAAAGGCTGTATGATTTTGGTCAAATTACTTAAGTTCTTTTTATCTCCAGGTATTCATTTTTTAATAATGGATTAATGGTAGTGCTTACTTTATGTGATTTGAGGATTATAAAATTGGTATATATTAGCAATTAAAATAGCAAATGGTACAGGGTAAGCATTCTATTAATGTTACCTATCAATATTATAAATGTTCCTCAGCAGCTCTCAATTGCCTATGAATAGGAAAGGGATACGATAACATATAAAATTATGCAGAATTGGGATGTGATGCTATGAAATGATAATGGGTGAGTTAGAAAAACTGACTACAGATTAGTTAGAGTAAAGGGCTGAAGAATCTATGCTGGATAAGTAGAATGTAAGAGCAGGAGAGGACTAATAGGGAGATACAAGATGACGATTGCTTTGTAAAGCAAATGAAAAGATAAATAATCACATATTATGGTATAAATGTCATAGTGTCAATGTTAAGTAAAACATTGAGGGTTATGGGGCCCAATGTCTACAGGAGATTTCAGAAATGTAGAAGGCTGAACTAATGGAGAGTATTTGAAGGTCAGGGGAAAGTAATCTCTTGGTGGACATTCAGAGATAGGCTATTAGGCTTGTGATGAGAAAGCCCTAGGGGTGACAATGGGAGTGGTGTCTACAGTAAAAGCAGAGAAAAAGATGAAGGAAGAGAGACAGAGAAGGTCAGGATTTGAGTATTGAGCTATTTGTGTATGGTTTTGAAGGTCACTCAGAATAATAGCTATAGGAGAAATTAAAACTTTATAAAATGATGGTAAATAACTAGGGTTTTAGTAAATGCAAATGGAGAGGAATAATGGAGTGTGACATATGTGGATTTCATTATATTTCATTAACTATATGGTACAATTCTGATCATAATGCTTGCTACATAATTTGCTGCATAAGTGTGACTTCAATAAAGGCATGTGCCTTAGAGGAGCTGGGATTTTCTTGCTGTTGGAAAAGCAATGGTCTGGAAGACACAATGTAGAATAAGGAGGGTCTGACCTCATATCTGACTCTATGGATAATTATAATGGGAGATTTTGTGGGTTATGGGAGCAGAAGCAGTTTCCATCTGAAAAAGCTGCAAGCAAATGGTGTAATTGGAGGAAAGTCAGGAATTATTCAAGACAGAGAGGTACAAAGAACGATATGTAAGAAGGTGAAGCATACGAAAAGCTTATTCACCATAGAATGGGATATCATAGAATGATTTCAGAAGGAGAACATGGAGCCTGATCATATTTGTCCACTACATTGACAGTGTCATGCTGATATATCTGTTGACAAAAAAGTATTAATTGCCCCAAAAGTCTAGGTAAGATACATGTTTACACATAAGGTAAAAGCTTTATTCATCCACTCATTTGAAGGCCAGACATTATTCTAAGCACTTTAACATAACTGAGAAAAGAAAAAAAAAGACAATGTTGGTTGAAAGGCAAAAGATAATAAATAGAAAACATAATAAGTTATTACAGAAAGTTAAAAGTGTCATAGTATTTTTTAAAAACTAGAGCAAGATAAAAAGTTTCAATAGATTTGGCAAGGGTGGGGTACAGATTAATATGTTAGATACTGAGAGATAGATATTTGACCAAAGTTTTGAAGAAATTGGAGGATGTATCCATGAGTACATCTGGGAGAACATTCCAGTCAGAGAACAGGACCAGTGCAATGCCCTAAGGGAGACAAGATCTTAACACATAAACTCGTGTCAAAAATGATGATAGTTTGAAACATAGTGATAGCATTTGAGGTTACAAGAAGTGTTCAGAATCAGATATTTTGATAAATTAAAAAAGATAGGGCCCGTGAATTAACAAACGATAAAAGTGTTCCACAGCCTGAGGGGCTTGATTATTTCAGTTATCTGAGCCTGACAAATAAATGCCTAAAGGTGAACAGATATCAAACAATGAAACCCCTGCAAACTTATAGATGTAATGATTTGGATATCTAGATAAATGATTTTTCTTATTTTATCTATTCTATACTGTGAGGTACAGGAAAAACTGAATTTCTATTTTTGCCTCCTTTGGTTCTAAAAACCTCCGAAATCAAAGCAGCATATTATAAGACCTACATAGAGATGGAAGAGAGGAATAAGAGGTTATAATCAAGTAGTAAATTTTTCATTCCCCCATTTGTCTAAAATTCATGGTAACTTAATTTCACTTTTAATAAAAGAAGCTTTCAATGGGCACAGCAATGTTTCTTTAAAGTCATTTGAACTTTACACAATTGTATTTAATTATATGATAATAGAAATACAATGAGGCCTTCAACAAGTGGGAGTAAAACATTTATAAGTCCAATTTTTTAAGTATTATTTTTTCACTGAAGAAAATACACATCTGGTATTTATTATATGAAACTCATTGGGTAATATAAAAAATGAACTGAGGATAACAAAATGTAAAAAAAAAGTAAGAACAACATCAGACAAGGAAACTAGTAGAGGGGTATTTGCCTATTTTCAGTCAATTTATATTCAAAAGTAAGTTCACAGAACATTTTTATACAGATGCCATAGGAATCAAAAATTAATGAGCCATGCCACTAAAGCATAGATCAATATATTTGATTATTAACTGCTGCTGTACTCTTTGTCAGCATGAGTTCTGAGTTTTGTAAACTTATTTTTGCTTATGTCTGGAATTTTTTCTAAAAAGTAATATGGGACCAGTTCAATTAAATGTCCCACTGTAAGGAAAAGGTTATAGCTTGGGCTAAAAACATTTCATTTCTAATTTTTATTATTTAATAACTAGTGAAGCAAACCACTTATACACTAAGAAATGTAATTGCTAATTACATCTTAAGGTTTGTTGCTATTGTTTCATGTCAATAGTAGTAGAAAATGAATGAACAGCATTTTCCAGTTTTACTCAGAGAATCAGTTATTGAAAGACTTAATGGAAAGGAAAAGTGAGAATTGGAATAAATTTTATATTTCAACTTGATAAACTATTAATGAAAAATGTATTTTTTAAAAAGGAATTGCTAATTAAGCAATTAGCTCAACTACAAAAGATTAATAATAATGGCTTATTAATAAGATGAAATAAGATTAATTAATATTTCCTACAGAGAAGAATTTATTCCAAGAAGAAGAAAGTCACGAATCAAAATTTTGAGTTATGCCAGCAGTTTTAAATCATGCTGGTGTTATGAAGCCAGGACATAACGTAAGTAGAATTACAGTTAAATTCAGGTGGTAGGGAGTTTAAGAACTATTAATGATTGTAGGGGTATCATTTTTTTTTCTAAGGAATGAGTGGCCCAAAATGAAATTGTCTTTTAAATCTGGTGAACTTGAACTTATTGCTTGATATGTTTGACATTAAGGAAATTTAATCTAGTAGGCAACTTTGCTGATATAAACACAGAACAAGAAGTACCTAAAATTTGGTAGGGTTTATCTTCAGATGAAATTAGGCCAGTGGGGCCAAGATGCATGTTCAGAAAGAAATAGATTAAAAATCAGAATGCAGGGTGGCTCAGATTGTTCATTTCATATGGTTAGAGTTTTGCATGAACAATGTGCCTACATACTTTTGCAGAGTCTGAATTCAGCATTAGCACTATGAGAAGAGAAGCCCCCAAACATCATCAGGTCTAGTTCTCATTGACCTCCTGGCTAGGATAAGATAAATGTTTTTTTGTTTGTTTGTTTTTCTTTTTGTTTTTATGATGAAAATAGGTTAGTCTAAGACAGACAAGATTAATCAGGTTCCAGTGGCTCACAACATTCAAAGGGATGGCTCACCCTGGGATAAGCTCACAGTTGCCTTACCTAACCTACCATTCATAATCCAGTGAGAAATATAGAAGCAAGAGCTGAAACTTCAAGAAATACAATATTAATAATGTACTGATTAAAAGGAAAAAAAGAATCTAGTAGGAAAAAAGTTGATCTGGAAGTTTTAATTTCTTAATATTCTATGCTTCAAAATAGTCATAGAATATTCCAGGGGTTTTAATAAAACATGTAGCATAAAAATTAAAGATGCATCACACCATAAATTGATAGATAACTTCTAAGTATATTTATTAAAGTTAAGCAAAAAGTAATTGGTTATAATGAAAAATAAATCAATTTTATATGAAATATACTTCCAAATTGATGTACAAAGTACTTATGTCTCTTGCTGATGTAACTTCCTCAATTTGGGGGATTTTTTTAATTGCGTAGGAGATTAGCCTAAGAGATCTCATTTTATGATTTTTGTAAACTAATATAAAAAATTCAATTATGAAAAGTAGAACATAAAAAAAGATGAAAAGGAGCACATAATAAAACTCTTTCACCTACAGCTTGATTCACTGGAAAGAATTTTTAAGCATTCTGTTCACTTAAAATATTACTCAGTTTATAAAATCAGATTCTCATAGAACTCTTTTGGAACACATATTTCAAAGAACAATTTCTAACATACTAAATATCTTTTTTTTTGAACACAGATGAAAAGTGGTCCAAGGTAAATTTGGTAGCTGTAAAAGGATATTCCAAAGGCTAAAACTGATTGATATTGGACATATGTAATTTGTAAATTAATACCTATTTGAGGTTAAAAACAGGTTATTCAAGTGTTTGCACACTATATTTGGATTCCAAATACAGTTAATGGAGGGAGAAATAAAACTTCAAATCAGTGAGTAGTTGGGTTAAAGTTTATGGAAGTTTATGTTACAGGTGGGAAATGATACAATAGGCATATTCTTTGTGCATGTGAGGGAAAAAATATTAGGGTAAAGGGCAGCTACGTTCAGCTTTTCTCTGAGGAATTAAGGCAATGTAAATTTAATTAATTTTCAAATACTTTGCATTCTCATTCATTTTATAAATTTGTGGTTGCTTCTTCTTAAGAGATTTACATTTTCAAAAGTTCCATGCTAAGCTTGTTTCTTCATCAGTCTTTTTTCCTTTCAAATATTTCAAATGTTATTTCTGTTCTTTTAAAGATGGCCTTACATTACCTGGAAGCTTTTAGACCTATTCATTTCTATTAACTGATAAAGTTTATAAACCTAACACAGATATATGTTCACTTCCCCAAACCTGCATATTCTTTTGACTTCATCACCAATTGTCATGCTTGATGCCTCCTTCTCACAGGTGACACTGATTTGTTACCAAATGCTGTAAATTCTATCCAAACCCTTAAAACCAATCTGTATCAAATTACCTGTTCCTAATAATCGTGGACCCACATTGTTAGAATTGCATCCTAAAACCCACCTCTAATCTTTCCCTGAGCTAATTGTCTGCACATAGCAATCATATTTAACTTGGAGATAAAATTTACAATTAAAATTACTATTAGTCAAATGATAATATAAAGCTATATTTCTGTTAGAGTTTACTTCTCCAATTTAAAATGCTTATTTTAAAATTTTGAGTCCTATTTTCCTGCTTTGATCTCTTGGGGAGGAACTTGGAAATCTACATGTTCTACCAGTTCTTCAGGTGATGCTCATGCATGATGACCTTTGAGAGCTAAGCTTATTGTTCAAAACCCTGCTCATTGGAATCACCAGGAGGGCTGGTTAGAAAGGCAGATTACCATATTCCCGTGTGGGAAATTCTGACTCAGGAGGTCTCAGGATAGCTCTGTGAATATAACCCAGGTTGGTCTGGTGTACTAAGAGACTTGACTTTCAGGATTCCTTAGCCTTCAGAATCGACGCTATACTTTATTTATATATATATATATTTTTGTTTGTTTGTTTGTTTGTCTGTTTTGTTTTATTTTGCGGTACGCGGGCCTCTCACTGTTGTGGTCTCTCCCGTTGCAGAGCATAGGCTCCGGACGCAGAGGCTCAGCGGCCATGGCTCACGGGCCCAGCCGCCCCGCAGCATGTGGGATCTTCCCGGACCGGGGTGCGAACCCAAACCCGTGTACCCTGCATCGGCAGGCGGACTCTCAACCACTGCGCCACCAGGGAAGCCCCGACGCTATATTTTAAAGGTAAATGTTTAATTTCTTAACCTAGGTATCTCAAACATGTCAATGCTATGGTCAAAAATTGACAATTATTCAATGTTGTCTAATATTAGAGCTCTTTTTTACAAATCTTTGTAATGTTCCCTGATTCAAAGAAGAACAGTCTTGCCTACTACTATTGATCTTAGACATGTTCCTTCTCTTCTGGTTAAACTGGATTTCTTCCCTTTGTTCTTATTAAAAAACGGTTTTAGCTCTTCTATTAGGTGAAATTTATAAGCAGTCTGTTGTAACCCCAATATTGGGAATCAGATTATAATTGCATTAAATGTACTCATGAATTTTGGCAGAAGTTATATCTTAAACTGTTGAATCATCTTGTGCAAAAACTTAGTGTATTTCTGAATTATTTATGTACCTATATATGTGTGTATATATATGTCAGTATTTTTTTCTGGTTTTTCTCATATAGATCTTGCACATTTCTTATATTCGTGTCTAGAAATAAAAATTATATCTCCAGTGAAAGATTTATTTCGTTATCACATTTTCCAACTGATTAATTCAGACATGGGAAGTCACTTTTCCCTCCATACAATACAGATGTTTTAATATGTGTAATAGTGGTCTCTTTTTTATCAGTGTGTGCATTTCTTTTCTTTTCTTCATCCCATGACATTAGCTAAAGTCTTCAGAATGATGTTGAACGAGAGTGTTGATGGCAGACCTTAACTGACATGTCCTTGTCTTTAGTGGCAAAAATAATAGTAACAACAGCAACAACTGAAACTTAATAGTGCTACAATGTGCCAAGGTGTTGCAAACATTTTACATGTATTACTTCTTTGAATTCTCCCAAGCATAACATGAAGCAACTGAGGCAAAAACTGTTAAATGATTTGCCCAAAATACTAAAGCTAGAAAGTGGAGCAGCCACATTTGAGCCCAGAAAGTTTGCTCCTTAGTTTAATGTTTGCAACCAATCTTGGTAGGCTCTCCTTATTGTGTGATTATATTAAGACAAATTTCTTTCATAATTTATGCAGAAATTTTTATGTACTATTGAAAGGTACCAGCTATTTTTTGTAAATGTGTTGATACGACATTAGTTTTCTTCTTTAAGCTATTAATGTAAAAATTCATAGTAATTTATATCCTAATTTTGAACATTCCTACATTTGTGGGATGAGGAGAGAGACTTGGCCATGGTGTATTATTTTTTCAGTTCATCCCTGTATTCGCTCTACTACTGGTGTACTAAAAATTTGACATCTTTATACATGGATTAGAGTCTATATTTTCTTATGTTCTATAAGTTTTTAATAATGGATATTGCTTGCCTCATAAAATAATTTAGTAAGCTTTCTTTTTCTCTATATTATTTTGAATATCATAGAATTATGTGCTTCAATTTTTAAATTTAAATATAGCCTAGCCTATACCTATAAAACTGTATTACCTGTGGTATTTTTACTAGTAAGTCTTTGACAATCCCTTCAGTTTTATCTTTGGTTGTGTGGTCAAGTATACACTAAGTTTTAAGTCAATTTTGCCAACAACTTTTCTTAAAAAGACCATCCAAAAAGTTTATGGAAAATGGAAGGTTTTTTTTGGTGTGTGTGGTTTAATTAGTGCCTTACAAGGGATAAGAAAGTGTCTATAAAACAATAACTGAATGCTATGAAAAAACTTTAAAACTTTTAAATGGATTTAGCTATGAAGAAAACAATATATAATCAAATTTTTGAGTTGGAAGATCAGCTGATAAAGTTTCTGAGAATATATTACAAAATTATGAATGAATGGAAAGTAACAAAGAAATGTTTGAAGATGTGATAGGTAAAACCAGCAATTTTAACAATCCGTCTCTTTGGATCTCTAAATAAAGAGAAGTGAAAACATTGACAAAAATATAGAACCAGTGAAATGGTAAAGATAATTTCTGACAGCTGAAGAAAAACCTTAGGATTCTGATTGAAAGAGCCTAACCATAAGAAAGATTAATAAAAAAATTTCTATTCAGATATGTCCTTTGAAACTTTTTTTCTAATCTAGGGGTATGGAAAAAATACTAAACCTTACAGCATAAATAAACAGATTAATTACATAGAAGGAGAATCTTACTGGTATTATAATTTACAATGAAAACACTTTTTTACCTTATAATTTTGTAAGTGATTAAAGAAACATTTAATTATGAGAGTAAAATAGAGTTTTTGTTTAATATTTACAAGCAATTGACTGTGAATAGAATTTTTAAAAAATAACTGCTAGAGGGAAATTTCTAAACATTTTTAAACTTTAGAAATAGCAGAAAACTACCATGCAATAAAACAAAAACATAGGACAAATTTATTTTGAATATACATGTAAACACTACATGAAATATTTTCAAACTAAATTTATTGATTTTTTTAAAAAAGAATATTACATGTTAATGAGAAATTCAAGATTGCAAGATTAGATCTACACTTGGAAATCTATTCACTATATTATCAGACAACAGAAAAAGAATGACAGTTTTGATAAGCAAAATATTCATTGTAAACCTTGGCAAGCTAAGAAAGAAGTCATTATAGGAATGTCAAATGTACCCTAAATATCTAATACAAATATTAAACTTCATTGGTAAAATGCTAGAAATAATTCTTATTCAGTTCCAAGATGACACAATGATATCTGCCATCATTGTAATCTTTCAATTCTTTTCATTTGATGAATGGTTTTGGAAAAATAGCAGAATTCTAACCCACACTACACTCAAGAAAAATAAACAGTTGAATATGTACGTAGTTGTCTGTAAATATACGGCAAAAATGTCTGAAGAAAGCTGACCAAATTATTAACTCTAGTTATCTCCAGAGATGGGAGGAGGGCAAGTGTGGAGTGGCTTCTTTTATTCTGAATTAGTTTAATCTTTACCAAGTACACATACTTTTGTAGTTAAAAAGGTATTAGTTAGCCATTTAACCAAAGAGAAATGCTCTCTTAAAAATGCATGTGGTAGGAAGAGTATACAAGCCTAGAGAACAGTGTTGCTTTCTATTATTAGAACATCAACTTTGGGGGATTTTCAGTCTAAATTTTCATCATGTTTTACTTTGAAAGAAAATGAATCCATTTTACAGACACTAACTCACATTAACCCAGTTTCTGGGTTCTATGTTCTAGGAGGAACTATTAGAGTAGGTTCAATAACCAATGGAAAATCTTTGTGCATTTTCATCTAGCTAATGGGAGAAAAAAATTATATATATGAATATATCTATAAATAATATGTTATTAAAGTGTAAATTTTATATAATATAAAACATGAAACATTATTTAAATTTTAAGTAGAATGAAGTACTATATATCATACTGAATTAAATTCAGAGTGAAAAAGTTATGAGGGATGGAAAGAAAAAATGAAATATATAGTTCTCAGTAATTTTATAAACATCTGAGTTTTGAAAAACTAAACTTGGCACAACAGTAAGTAAACTAGGTGAGGAAAAAAATATAAATGTCCAAAAATATTTTATCTCACTAGAAAGCACAAAAATCTTTTAGAATTCTTCTAAATTGGCTGAGTGTCAGATCACCATGCATAAGAAAAATAATAAAATTTGTTAACCTTACAGCTTCACAAATACGGTGAACTTTTTAGAGGTAAAATATTTCTAAATATTTGATTTCATTTTGGCCTTGATGATGAGAATCATTTGGGACGTTTGTTATATAGCTTTGCAGATTCCCTCTTACCTATGATTTATGAGGCTTCCGGTTTCTCCCAGGTGTTTATATTTCTAATTACCCAGGTGACTCCTATCATTAAGGAACCTTGGCGAACATTGTTTAAAGAAGGTTTTGAAATCAGCTGTATGAAACAACATATGCAGTTGAAGCAACAGAAAAAGAAAACTGACAAAATTCAAAATTTCTCCTCCCAAAGGGGAGTCAATGTCACGTAAAACCAACTCTAAGTCAAATGAGGTTTTATACTTTTGGTAGACAGTGAACTTAAATCTACCTTTCCTATTCTAAAGTATTTGAAGGCTAAGATATAGGAATGTTGATCTCTATCTTCTAGAATTTTACTTCATTTTTTAATACTCAATTTCAAATGTTCTTCCAATTATGGAAGTTAAAGATGAAAACAGATACAAAAAATGAGATTTTAAATAATTTTTTATCTGGTACAGAACAACATTTCTTCTGAATTACCTCTCTGGAATATATTAGTGTTAAGAGGACACTGAATTTATAGTCTGCTTAAAAGAAACAGTTTAAAAAATATATTTTCATAGTTTGATTAAACTCTAAATGCCTAACTGATATATATATTTGACAGGGAATTCAACCTATTTCCAATCTTTAAGGGAAACTGCCTTAAAGCCATTCTAGAAGACAAGTGTCTAATCCTATCTTCTGAAGTTCCCAGAAAGATTACATAATCCTTCAATAACGCATACTAACATTTAATTTTACCTGCCAGAAAAATTTAATTTTGTTTACCAAACTGAACTTCTCATCATGATTCCTCTGATTCCTTTCCAAAATTCCCATAGAACATCCTCAAGCTATTGGCTAGATCTGTTCTCAGTTCCATCGTGTGGTAGGCAGGATTTTGGTTTCCATGATGTTACACCTGCAAATGTGTTATGTTAAATGGCAAAGTAAATCTGTAGATAGAATTAATAATGTTAATAAACTGACCTTAAAATTGAAGATTACATTGTATGATTGATATGGGCCCAGTGTCATCACATGGACCCCTAAAAGCAGAAGAGGAAGGCAGCAGAGTCAGTCAGAGATATGGTGTAAGAAGAAGCAGGAGAATTGAACAATAAGGAGAAGTCAGAGATCCAAACCATGAGAAGGACTCAACCAGCTATTGCTGACTTTAAAGATGGAGAAAGATGGTTACAAACCAGGCAAGGTAGGAATCTCTAAAAGCTGGGAGCAAGCACCAGCCAACAATGATACAGGGAATAGGGACCTAGTTCTACATTTTAATAATATGACCTGACAGTGGATTCCCCCCAGAGCCACCAGGTAACAGCTCAGGCTTGCTGGCACCTTCATTTTGTCCTTGTGGGTCCTGGTACAGAGGAATGAGCTGACCTTACAGGATGTTCATCTAGCTATGTATACAAAGAACTGTGAAGTGTCTGATATTTTACACTACTTCCAAGTTAACTAGTTAGTCTGCAACAGTTTCATGGATGCTGGCAGAATACTTAGGACTTGGGTTAGAGACAAATGATGGTCTTCAAACAAATTGTGCTGGAACAAATTAGCATCCATATGCATATATAGTCAAAAAAAAAAGAAAAAAAAAGAACCTAGTTATAGGGTGTTATTACTCACAGCAATATCAATAGCCAAAGTCCCAATTCCCACAGGATAATGTAATGGGAAGGGAGCCAGGTGGTGTCTTCCCAATTGGGGATTGTGTTACATGAGAACACAAGCTTAGAGATTCTGAGTCTTTTTAGGTGGTAAACCTGCTTGATTTTGTCCTAGAGGGAGAAAGTGTATTTATTATACTGCATAGTACTCATATCTGCCCTTTGCCCCATAGGAAGGTAGTTTATCTTCAAGGCTGTTTTATAAATAAACATTATTGAAAAGATAGTCCAAATCAAAATGATAGTGTTCCACTCATTTGTACAGTTACCTAGGTCAGCACCTTCCCCCCAACCCCAACCTTCAGTGAGTTTGTTTCATACATTTGTAATATAGTTGATTGTTTTGTCACATTCCACATTTTATCCTGGGATCCCTCAATCTCCTAAATGATATATTTATTTGCATAAATTAAGATTCCCTTTTTATGCTATGAAGTTTTATGTATAATGTCATATGTTCACCATTACAGTGTCATATAGAATAATTTCACTGTGCCCCAAATTGTTTCACATATTCAACCCTTCTTCCCATCTCCCTTAGCCTCTAAAACTACTGATATATTTAACTGTTAGTTTTGTCTTTTCTAGAATGTCATATAATTGGAATCTTACCATATGTAGTCTTTTCAGAAGAACTGCTTTCACACAGAAATAAGCACTTAACATTCAACCATATGTTTTTGTGGATTGATAGCTCATTTGCTTTTATCACGAAATAATATTCCATTGTATAGATGTACCACAATTTCTGTATTCATGCACCTATTGAAGGACTGCGTGGTTGCTTTTAGTTCTGGCAATTATGAATAAAGCTGCTATAAACATTAACATGCAGGTTTTTCTGTGGATATGGATTTTCAAATAAGTTGGATAAAAACCTGGGAGTGTGATTGGTGGTTTAAATGGTATGAATATGTTTAACTTTGTAAGAAACTGCCAAAATGTCTTCTGAAGAAGTGACTTAACAATTTGCATTCCAACCAGCAATGAATGAGATTTTCTGTTGCTTTGCCTCTTCACCAGCAATTAATATTGTTATTTTATTTTTTTGGTTCTAGACATTCTAATATCATTTTGATATTGTTGTTGAGCATATTTTCATTTGCTTACTTTTTCTTTCCATATATTCTCTGAGTTGTCTGTTCAGATCTTTTGTCAGTTTTTAAGTTGCATTGTTTGTTTTCTTCGTATTATTATTTTTAAAATTTATTTATTTTTGCCCGTATTGGGTCTTTTTTGCTGTGCACGGGCTTTCTCTAGTTGCGGCAAGTGGGGACTACTCTTCGTTGAGGTGCGCGGGCTTCTCATTGGGTGGCTTCTCTTGCTGCGGAGCGCGGGCTCTAGGTGTGCAGGCTTCATTCATTGTGGCTCGTGGGCTCTAGAGCACAGGCTCAGTAGTTGTGGCGCACGGGCTTAGTTAATCCACAGCATGTGGGATCTTCCTGGACCAGGGCTTGAACCTGTGTCCCCTGCATTGGCAGGCGTATTCTTAACCACTTCGCCACTAGGGAAGCCCTGTTTTCTTATTATTGAGTTTAAAATTCTATGATGGTTTCAGAAACCAGTGCATTATAATGTGTGTTTTGTGAATATCTTTTCCAAGTCTGTGGGTTAATTTTTAATTATCTTAATAGTATCTTTTTTTTAACATCTTTATTGGAGTATAATTGCTTTACAATGGTGTGTTAGTTTCTGCTTTATGACAGACTGAATTAGCTATACATATAAATATATCCCCATATCTCCTCCCTCTTATGTCTCCCTCCCACCCTCCCTATCCCACCCCTCTAGGTGGTCACAAAGCACCGAGCTGATCTCCCTATACTATCCAGCTGCTTCCCACTAACTATCTATTTTACATTTGGTAGTGTATATATGTCCATGCCACTCTCTCACTTTGTCCCAGCTTGCCCTTCCCCCTCCCCGTGTCCTCAAGTCCATTCTCTATGTCTGTGTCTTTATTCCTGTGCTGCCCCTAGGTTCTTCAGAACCTTTTTTTTTTTTCTTAGTTTCCATATATATGTGTTAGCATACAGTATTTGTTTTTCTCTGACTTACTTCACTCTATATGACAGACTCTAGGTCCATCCACCTCTCTACAAATAACTCAATTTCATTTCTTTTTATGGCTGAGTAATATTCCATTGTATATATGTGCCACATCTTCTTTATCCATTCATCTGTCGATGGACTCTTAGGTTGTTTCCATGTCCTGGCTATTGTAAATAGTGCTGCAATGAACACTGTGGTACATGACTCTTTTTGAATTATGTTTTTCTCAGGGTATATGCCCAGTAGTGGGATTGCTGGGTTGTATGGTAGTTCTATTTTTAGCTTTTTAAGGAACCTCCATACTATTCTCCATAGTGACTGTATCAATTTACAGTCCCACCAACAGTGCAAGAGTGTTCCCTTTTCTCCACACCCTCTCCAGCATAATTATCTTAATAGTATCTTTAACAAAGTAGTATTTAATTTTAATAACGTCCAACTTAACAATTTTTTCTTTCATGGATCAAGCTTTGGCATTATATTTAAACCTGAGATTGCATAAATTTTGCCCTATGTTTTCTTTCAGCATTGGTGGTATAGTAGTGAGCATAGCTGCCTTACCCTAGGTTTTCTTTCAGAAGGTTTATAGTTTTGCATTTTACACTTATACCTGTGATCCATTTTGAGTAAATTTTTGTGAAAGATGTAAGGTCTGTGTCTAGCTTTATTTTTTTGGCATATGGATGCTTATGGATGCCCAACTGTTCAGTGCCATTTGTTCAGAGACCATCCTTTCTTCATTGAATTTCATTGGCTCCTTTGTCAAAGATCAGTTGTTTATATTTAAAAGAATCTATTTTTGTGTTCTAAATTCTGTTCTATTAGAATGAAAGTCTGTTTTTTCACCAAAATCATGCTGTGTTGCATACTGTAGTTGAATAATAAATCTTAAAATCATGTATTCTGACTCCCCCAACTTTATTCTTCTTCAGCATTGTGTCATCTGTCATAGGACTTGTGCCTTTCCATATAAACTTTAGAATTTGTTGATATCTACAAATTGCTTGCTAGGATTTTGAATATGATTGCAATGAATCTATGGATCAATATGGACATATAATGACAATGTTTAGTTTTCTAATCCATGCACATGGAATATCTCTATATTTGTTAGATCTACTTTGGTTTTTTAATCAGAGTTTTAAAGTTTTCCACATATAGATTCTGTAAATATTTTGTTGCATTTATACTTAAGAATTTCCTTTGTTAGTGCTATGTTAAATGGTATTTTTTTTTTTTTTTTTTTTTTTTTTTTTGGTGTTTTGGGGTTTTTTGTCTTTTCTCTTTGCGGAGCACAGGCTCCGGATGCGCACGCTCAGTGGCCATGGCTCACGGGCCCAGCCGCTCCGCGGCATGTGAGATCTTCCTGGACCAGGGCACGAACCCGTGTCCCCTGCAAAGGCAGGCGGACTCTCAACCACTGCGCCACCAGGGAAGCCCTAAATGGTATTTTTAAAATACTAATTTCAGTTGTTCATTGCTTGTATATAGAAATGTGATTGATTTATGTGATTCATTCCAGTAGTTTATTGTGTAGACTTAAAGATATTTCCTGTATACAGTCATGTCACGTGTAATATAGTTTCATCTATAAAATCTTGCATTCTTTTCTTGTCATACTGCATCAGCTAAAACTTCCAGTGTGACATTGACTAGAAGTAGTAAGAGAGGACATTCTTATGTTGTGCTGGAGCTTAGAGGTAAAGTGTACTATTAGCTGTAGGCTTTTTGTAGATGTTCATTATCACATTGAGAAAGATGCCCTGTGTATGTATGTATTTTTCTGGTAGTTTTAATTCTGAATTAATTTTTTCAATTTTTTTTTGTATCAACTGATAAGATCATATGAATTATCTTCTTTATCCTATTGATGTAGTAGATTACATTGATTTTTTTTCAAATATTGAACCAGCCTTGCATACCTGGGATAAATCATACTTCTTCATGAAATGTAATTCTTTTTATACATTGTTGGATTTGATTTGGTAATATTAGGTACAGAATTTTTGCATCCATATTAATGAACAATATAGTGTCTGCTGCTTCTTTCTTTTGCAAGTAAGGTAATGCTGGCCTCAAAAAAATGAGACAGAAAGAGTTCTTCTTGTTTCTATTTTCTAAAAAACATTTTGGAGATTTGAAATCATCTCTTCCTTCTGTGTTTATAAAAATTCACCAGTGAGACCATCTGAGCCTGGAGCTCTCTCTTTTGGGACATTGTTAGTCATTGACTTATTTTTTAAATATATGCTTATTCAGACTATATATTACTCATTGTATGTTTTCTTTCTAACAGTTATGAGATGTAATTGACATACAGCATTCTGTAAGCTTAAGGTGTATGGCATGATTTGACTTGTGTACATCATGAACTGATTATCACAATAAGTTTAGTGAACATCCATTGTTTTATATAGATACAAAAATAAATAGAAGAAAGTATTTTCCTTGTGATGAGTACTCAAGATTTGCTTTTAACAGTTTTCATATATAACATACAGCAGTGTTAATTATATTTATCATGTCATACATTACATCCCTAGTACTTCGTTATCATATAACTAGAAGTTTGTACCTTCTATCTGCCTTCATCTAGTTCCTCTTTCTACCATGCCCTGCTTCCGATAACCACAAATGTGATCTCTTTTTCTGTGAGTTTTTTTTTTTTGAAGTATAATTGACCTACAACACTGTTAGTTCCTGTTACACAACATAGTGTTTTAATATTTCTGTATATTTCAAAATTATCACTGTGATAAGTCTGGTTATGATCTGTCACCATACAAAAATATTATGTAGTTATTGATATTCCTCACACTCTACATTTCATACCTGTGACACATTTATTTTGCAACTGGAAATTTTTCCATCTTAATCTCCCTCACTTATATTTTTCCTCACTCCACCTACCTCTCCTCTGGCAACCACCTGTTTTTTCTCTGTATCTATAACTCTTTGTTTGGTTATGTTTGTTTGTTTTGTTTTTTAGAGTCCACATATAAGTAAAATAATGCAGTATTTGATTTTCTGTCTGATTTATTTCTCTTAGCATAGTACCTTCTATGTCCATCCATGTTGTCACAAATGGCAAAATTTCATTTTTTATGGCTGAGTGATACTCCATTGTGTGTGTGTGTGTGTGTGTGTGTATATATATATATATATATATATATAAAACATTTTCTTTATCCATTCATCTGTTGATGGCAATGTGCTTCCATATCTTGACTGTTGTAAATAATGTTGTAATTAACATAGGAGTGTACATATCTTTCTGAATTAGCATCTTCAATTTCTTCCAAAAAATATCTATTAGTGGAATTGCTGGATCACATGGTAGTTGTATTTTTCATTTTTTAAGAAATTGCCATACTGTTTTCATAGTGGTCATACCAATTTACATTACCACCAACAGTGCATGAGAGTACCCTTTTCTCCTAATCCTCTCCAATACTTATTATTTGTTTTCTTTTGATAAAATCCATTCTGACAGATATGAGGTGATATCTCATTGTAGTTTTGATTTGCATTCCCCTGATTGGTGATGTTGAGCTTCTTTTTATGTGCCTGTTGACCATCTGTATGTCTTCTTTGGAAGATGTCCAATCATACCCTCTGCTCATTTTTTAATCAGGTTGTTTGATTTTTTTGATTGAGTTATATGAGTTCTTTATATATTTAGGATATTAACCCCTTATTGGATTTATAGTTTGCAAATATCTTCTCCCATTAAATAGGCAGGTATTTTGTTTTACTGGTATTTCCATTCACTGTGCAAAAGCTTTTTATATTGTTGCCATATTTGTTTATTTTTGGCTTTTGTTGCCATTGGCTGAGAAGACTTATCCAGAAAAAAATGATACTTAGACAGATGTCAAAGGGTCTACTGGCTATTTTTTCTTCTAGACGTTTTATGGTTTCAGGTTTTACATTGTCTTTAATCCACTTTGAATTTATTTTTGTGAATGGCATGAGACAGTACTCCAGTTTGATTTTTTTTGCATATAGCTGTTCAGTTATCCCAACACTGTTAATTGAAGAGTCTGTCTTTCCCCATTATTCTTGCCTCCTTTGTCATATATTAATAAACTGTATAAGTATGGGTTTATTTCTGCAAGCTATTCTGTTCCAATGATATGTATCTGTTTTTCTGCCAGTACCATAGGATTTCAGTACTGTAGCTTTGTGGTATAGTTTTAAATCAGGGAGCATGATACATCCAGCTTTGTTTTTCTCTCTCAATATTGTCTTGGTTATTCAGTCTTTTGGGTTTCCATACACATTTTAGCATTATTTGTTCTAGTTCTATGAAAAATACCATTGGTATTTTCATAGGGATTGAATCTGTAGCTCACCTTGGTTAGTTTGGTCATTTTAACAATGTTAATACTTCCAATCTATGAGCATGGAATATCTTTCCATTTGTTTGTGTCACCTTCAATTTCTTTCATCAGTTTCTCATAGTTTTCCAAGTGCAGGTCTTTTACTTCCTTATTTAGATTTATTCCTACATATTTTATTCTTGTGATGTGGTTGTAAATGAGATTGTTTTCTTCATTTCTCTTTTTGGTAGTTTGTTGTTAGTGTATAGTAATGCAACAGATTTCTATATATTTTGTGTCCAGCAACTTTACCAAATCCATTGGGTTCTAGTAGCTTTTTTGTGTGATCTTTTGGATTTTCTATGTATAGTATCATGTTATCTCCATCAGTGATGGTTTAACTACATTTTTCTAATTTGGATGTTTTATAGTTCTTTGTGTTGTCTGATTGCTAAGGGTAGGACTTTCAATACTATGTTGAATAAAAGTGAAAAGAGTGGGCATCCTTGTCTTATTCCTGATTTTAGAGGAAATGATTACAGATTTTCACATTGAGTATGATGTTAGCTGTGGGCTTATAACATATGGCTTTTATTATGTTGATGTATGTTCCCTCCATACATATTTGTTGAACATTTTTTCATAAATAGTTGTTGAGTTTTGACAAAAGGTTTTTATGTATTGAGATGATTATATGTTTTTTATTCTTTGTTAATGTGATGTATCACATTGATTTGCAGATATTGAACTATCCTTGCATATCTGAGATAAACCCCACTTGATCATGATGTATGAACCTTTTAATATATTGTTTAATTCAGTTTGCTAATATTTTGTTGAAGATGTTTGCATCTATGTTCATCATTGTTATTAGCCTGTAAGATTTGCATATATGTGTCTGATATATTTGTCTGGTTTTGATATGAGGGTGATGTTGGCCTCACAGAATGAGTTTGGAAGCATTCCTTCCTCTGAAGTTTTGTGGAATAGTTTGAGAAGAATAGATGTTAACTCTTTTCTAAATGTTTGGTAGAATTCAACTGTGAAGCCATCTGATCCTGGACTTTTATTTGTTCGGAGTTGTTTTACTACTGATTCAATTTTATTTCTGGTAATTGGTCTGTTCATATTTTCTATTTCTTCCTGGTTCAGTCTTGGGAGATTATACTTTTCTAAGAATTTGTCCATTTCTTCTAGGTTGTCCATTTTTGGCACATAGCTGTTCACAGTAATCTTTTTTGATCCTTGTTATTTCAGTGATGTCGGTGGTAATTTCACCTTTTTTATTTCTCATTTATTGATTGGATCCCTTTTTTTCTTGATGAATCTGGTTAAAGATTTATCAATTTTATCTTTTAAAAAAACCAGCTCTCAGTTTCATTGATCTTTTCTATTTTTTTTTAGTCTCTAGTTCATTAATTTCTCTTCTGATCTTTATGATTTCTTTCTTTCTACTAACTTTGGGTTTTTGTTGTTCTTTTCCTAGTTACGTTCTTTAGGTGTAAAGCTAAGTAGGTTATTTGAGACTTCTCTTGTTTCCTGAGGTAGGCTGTATCACTATAAATTTCCCTCTTTGAACTGCTTTTGCTGTTTTCCATAGATTTTGGATCATTGTATTTTTGTTTTCATTTACCTCAAGGTATTTTTTTAAATTTCTTCTTTGATTTCTTCAGTGATTCATTGGTTGTTTGACAGCATGTTATTTGCCTCCACATGTTTCTTTTTTTCAGTTCTTTTCTTGTAGTTGACTTCTAGTGCCATAGCATTATGGTCAAAAAAAGATGCTTGATATGATTTCAGTTTTCTTAATTTTACTGAAATTTGTTTTGTGGTCTAGCATTTTATCTATACTGAAGAATGTTTCATGTTCACTTGAAAAGAATGTGTATTCTGCTACTTATTGATGGAATGTTTATATATATATATATATATCCTTTTGGTCTAACGTGTCATTTAAGGCTGGTGTTTTTTTATTGATTTTCTGTGTAGATGATCTGTCCATTGATATATGGGACATTAAAGTCCTCAACTATTATTGTGTTACTGTCAGTTTTCTCTTTGTCTATTAATATATGCTTTATGTATTTAGGTGCTTCTATGTTGGGTGTATGTATATTTGCAATTGCTTTATCTTCTTCTTAGATTTATCCCTTGATCATTATGTAATGTCTGTCTTTGTCTCTTAACAGTATTTTTTTTTTAAGTCTATTTTGTCTCTTGTAAGTATTGCTAATCTGGCTTTCTTTTCATTTCCATTTTCATGGAATACCTTTTTCCCTCTCCTCAATTGCAGTTTGTATGTGTGTTAAGATCTGAATTGAGTCTCTTATAGGCAGCATATATATGGGTCTTGTTTTGTGTCAATTCAGCCACTGTGTTTTTTTGATTGGAACATTTAGTCCATTGACATTTAAAGTAGTAGTTGATAGGTATGTACTTATTGCCACTTTTTAGTTGATTTTACGTTGTTTTTCTTTTTTTTTTTCTTCTTGCCCTCTTCCCTTGTGATTTGATGACTATTTTTAATGCTATGTTTGGATTGTTTTTTTTTGTGTGTGTGTCTATCTATTATAGATCTTTAGTTTGTGGTAACCATGAGGTTTATGTATATATAGCAGTCTTTGTATTACATGATCATTATAAGTTGCTGATCTCTTAAATTTAAACACATTTTAACAAATCTCCATTTTTACCCACCCATGTTTAATATTTTTGACGTCATGTTTTACTTCTTTTTGTGTATCCTTTAATTATTGTGGATATAGATGATTTTATTGCTTTTGGTTTTTAACCTTCCTACCAGCTTTATATGTTGCTGATTTACTAACTTTACTGTATATTTTTCTTTACCAATGAGATGATTCCTTTTGCAATTTTCATATTTTTAGTTGTAGCCTTTTCTTCTTCACTTAGAGAAGTCCCTTTAACATTTCCTGTATAGCTGGTTTGCTGGTGTGGAAATCTTTACTTTTGATTGTCTGTAAAATTTTGTTCTCTCTGTTATATCTGAATGAAAGCCTTTCTGGGCAAGATATTTCTCATTTTATGTTTTCCCTTTTCATCACTTTAAATGTATATTGTGCCACTCCCTTCTGGCCTACAGTCAGCTACAGCCTTATTGGAGTCCCCTTGTGTGTAACTTGTTACTTATCCCTCATTGTTTTAATATTCTATCTTTGTCTTTAATTTTTGCCATTTTAATTACAGTGTGTCTTGGTATGGTCCTCTTTAGGTTGATCCTATTTAGGACTGTCTGTGCTCCCTGTACCTGTATGTTTGTTTCCTTTCCCAGGTAAGGGAAATTTTCAGTTATTATGTCTTCAAATATGTTTTTGCTCCTTTTTTCTCTCTTCTCCTTCTGGGACGTCCATAATGCAAATGTTAATATGTTTCATGTTGTCCTTAGAAGTCTTTTAAACTGTCTTCATCTCCTTTTATTATTTTTCTTTTTTCTGTTCAGCTTCAGTGATTTCTGCTACTATCTTCCAGCTCACTGATCTATTCTTCTCTATTTAATCTACTATTGATTCCTTCTAGTGTATTTTTAATTTCAGTTATTTTATTCTTCATTTGTGTTTTGTTGTTCTTTATATTTTCTAACTCTTTGTTAAAAACTTCTAACTTCTCAATCTATTCATCCAATCTTCTCTTGAGTTCTTTGAACATCTTGTGATCATTACCTGGAACTGTTTATTGGGTAGATTACATATCTCCACTTCACTTAGTTCTTCTGGGGTTTTATCTTGTTCCTTCATTTTGAACATATTTCTCTGTCACCTCATTTTCCTAATTTGCTGTTTTTATTTCTATGCATTTGGAATTTGGTTACATTTCCTGACCTTTGAGAAGTGGCCTTTTGTAGGAGACATCTTATGTGTGCCAGCAGTGCACTTCTTGCTGGTCACCTGAGATACGTGCTCTAGGGGTGCCCCCTACATGGGTTGTATGGGCTGAATACTATGGGCAGCCTGGTAGGTGTGGCCTCACTCTGTAAGATTTGGCAGTGTATCACAAGAAATTAGTCCATTTCATTTAAGTTACAAATTTGTAGCCATAGAGTTTGCTCATCATATTCTTTTAATTTCTTTATAATGTCCAAATGATCAGTAGTGTTAACCCTTATTTCATTTCTAGTATTGGTAATCTGCATTCCCTCTTTTTTTTTTTTTTCCTTGTTTGGCCTAACTAGCAGTTTATCAATTTCATCGCTCTTTCAAACACCCAGCTTTTGGGTTCATTGATTTATTTTTGTTTTCTCTATTTTCACTATCATTAATTTCTTCTCTAATTGTATTGTTTGTAATGCTTGCCTTAGAATTAAATAACTCTCATTTCTCTGGTTTCCTAAGATGGAAGCATAGGTTATAGACTTTATATTTCTTTGTTTCTAATATATAGTGCTGTAAATTTTCCTCTACATGCTATTTTTGCTGCATCCAATAAATTTTGTATTTTCATTATCATATAATTTAGTTAAAATATTTTAAAATTTCTGTTGAGACTTCATTTGCTCTTCATCTTATATTGAAGTGTGTTGTTTAATCTCCAAATATTGGGGGGATTTTCCAGCTGTCTTTCTTTTGATAATTTCTAGTTTAATTTCACTGTAGTCTGAGAACACACTTTGTATGGTTTTTATCCTTTACAATTTGTTAAGGTGTGATTTATGGCACAGAATGTGGTCCATCCTGGTGATTGTTCCCTGTGAGTTTAAAAATAATGTGTATTTGGCTGTTATTGGAAACACTATTCTATAAATGTCAATTAGATTGAGTTGATTTATAATCTTGTTCAGTCAACTATATCCTTACTGACTTTCTGCCTGTTTGATATAGCAGTTACTGAAAGAGATGTGTTGAAGTCCCAAGCATAGTAATTTGTGTATCTCTTCTTAAGTTCTGTCAGTTTTGTTTCATCTATTTTGATGTTCTGCTCTTGGGTATATACAGACTTAGTATTGTCTTGTTGGATAATTGACCCTTTAATCATTATGGAATACCCTTCTATTCTCTGATAATTTTACTGTTTGGAAATATGCTTTGTTTGAAATTAGAATAGCTAATTCCACTTTCTTTGATTCATTTACAGTGTGTTTTTTTCCAGCCTGTTGTTTAGAACCTATGTGAATCTGAGTGTTTATATTTATAATGAGTTGCTTGTAGATGGTATACAGTTAGTTCCTTTATTGTTAATCAGTTCTTCCAGTCTATCTTTTAATTGCTGCATTTAGACCATTTACTTATAAAATGGTAATTGATATAGTAGGATTAATATCCACTATGTTTGTATCTGTTTATTTATTGCATTTGTTTATTTCTTCATTTTCTTTTCCAACCTTCCCTAGTTTAATCAAGCATTTTATATGATTCTATTTTATATCCTCTCTTCAAGTATCAATTACAGTATTTCTTAGTGTTTGTCATAAAGTTTCCAATATATATATTTTTATCAAATCTAAGTCTACCCTCATCTAATACTATACCACTTCATGTGTACAGAAGGTACTAGATAATGGAGTATTCCCAATTCTTCCCTCCTTGCTTTTGTGACATTGCTGTCATTCATTTCACTTATCCCTATGCTATAGCACCCAATATATTGTTACTATTATTACTTTTAAAAGCTATCTTTTAGATCAATTAGAAATTAAGAAACTTGTTTTTAGGCTATTGTGCTAAGGAGTAAAGGAAAGAAATACAGTATAAATTTAAAGACCTAAGGGAGGCAGATAAAATGGTTTTGGAATTTTAAATAATAAAGTTTGTTATTTTTTAAAATTATTAGATACAAGAGGTTCCTTTGATATGTGAAGTAACAGAAGTGTTTACCAAAGGACAATAAATTTGCTTCAATTTTATTTTTGGGTAGATTCTATTTTATTAGTTGGCAAAAAATGTTTATGAGAAATTATCTGGGTAATGTATGATAAAGTGATAAAAGGAATTTAAATTTAAAATGTTACATTAAATATGTATATATAAATTAATGTAACATCTTAAATATGGTATGTATAGATATAGACATATAGATATAAATTTTAAAGGCTGGGACTTTTCCTTCGAGTCCCAACATAATATTAAGTGTCAACTTTCATAAATAATTGTTTTTTCTTATTTCAGTGTCTAGGTTTTAAGATTTTACATTAATACCTTACTAGAGTATTTTTTATTTGAGAAACTTAAATGTAACAGGTATAAAGAATGTTGCAGGAAATTATCTACTACCACTGCTGTGTCTGTGGCAGTTGCTGTCATGTTAATTCTTAATAAGCATGTAATTAAGTGGTATAACCACTGTATCTATTAGAAATAAGACAAGATGATTCAGTGTTTGGAAAATGCATGCATACTCACATAATAAAGTTAACTTCCTGGTGGTGACTTGCTGCTAGATATTTCGTAAGAGTCATCTTGCAGAATTAAGATCTCAAGAGCACATTAAAGAGCTTTTCTACTCAGCACATTTGAAAGCATAATTATTACCAAGCATTTGCTATTAAAACATTATCAAATTATGTTTATAGAATATTATTCACTGAAAACTTCATAGCTATTTCCCAACAATGAGCTTGACCATATTAGTGCTTTGGGAATGCTAGTATTGACTTCTTCAAACTAATAAAAAGCCAATGTAATAAATTATGACTAGAGAGTAAAAAAAAATAACCCTTACTGGCCATAAGATGTTAATGTAGTCATAAAAGATTTCCTCCCTACTCAGCAGTAGATGCTGCACCACATACCATGAGGGAAAGTACAGATAGGAATTCCTGTGTAGAATAAAACAGTACTAAAACGTAGAAATACATGAAAACCCTTCATTTTTTCCCCCAACTGTTTCTTGTTAGTAAGCATTTGCACAAATCTTTAATAAGTGAGTCTCTTTCCAACATATGATTATTAAATTAGTGACTAATTAATAATACATTTTATCTGTGTCAGTCATTGTGCATGCTATTGACTTATTTAATTATCACAGCAAACCTTCAAGGAATGTATAAATAATCCTCTCCAAGTTTTAAAAGATGAAAATACTGAGGCTTAGGGTAAATAAATCACTTGCTTAAAGTCATATTCCTGCAAGTGGAAAAAGCCAGGTTTGACTTATCTTTTTGGATTTTTAATTTATTTTTGGTACTCTTAATGGAGAATATCCTAGAACATTGTACTTATTTGACAATAATTTTCTCTTATCCATTTTAACTAAGTGACAGAGAAGTAAGTTTGTTGGAAATGGATACATTTAGACTACTAACTTCTTAACTGTATTATGTTCCAATTTCATTTACCGGAAGGTAGAGGGGGAACAAAGAAAGCCACTAATTTCAACTGAATCATGACCCTCAAAAGACATCTGGTTGGAAATATGGAGGAGACAGGAAACTTGGTGGTATGTGAGCACATCATCTTAGGATTTATAAACTGATTCATCAAAGAGATATATTGGGATTTGCCAGACATATAACCTAGGTACTTACAACAGACTTCTTTTTTTGTATAACACTGTGATATGGAAAAAGACTTGGGCTCAGTGATAACAACTGATATTGACCTTACTGGACTGGTATTCATTGTCTGTCTAGTCTAAGATAAAAGATGGGTGCTGTCTGATATGGTGGTTCCTAATTAAAGTTGGAGGACTTTGTTCCCATAATTCTCTTATATTATTCCCTATCTGGGATGTTCATTTTTTTAAAAAAATTATGATTAGGATGTAATTGACATAGCATTGTATAAGTTTAAGGTGTAGGCCTATTGATTTGATACATTTGCTATATTGCAATATGTATGCCATTGTAGCTTTAGCTAACAACTCTGTCATGCCACGTGATTATTTCTTCTAGTGGTGGAAACAGTTAAGATAGACTCTTAGAAATTTTAATACTTAGAATACATTTGTCTATAATTATTGTATAATTACATACAGTTTGTCTATAATTATTGTATACTGTGTGTTAGATCTCCAAGCCTTATATACCTATTAGTTGCAGTTAGGTACCCTTAAATCCAGGATGTTCAGTTTTTAACCTAGTTGGTGATTTTGAAGTTTCAAGCCATAAAGAAATAACCATTTCATTAATTGAAAAAAAATATGATGTATTTATATAAAGAAGTCCTTGTAACGTAATAATTACAATAACTGATTGAAATATATACTATTGCTCATTATGAAGAATTAGTTATGAATTAAGAAAATGTTAGCTTAATACTGTTTGGTGTTTGTGTACTTTCTATACTATCTCAAAGTAGTGAGTAAAACATTATAAAACATACAGGAAAGATAATTTTAGAGATTTGGACCTTGATTAACAAAGTTTTTAATTATGTCATGAAAATATTGTATATATCAATAGAAAAGTAATATCTAATGTATACCATTTTAATAATTGATATTATTCCATCCAATGCAGTTTAAACACCCACTTAACCTCCAAACTTTTCCCTTGATTTTATGTTACTTAGATCATGTTTATACATTGTATGAAGTCTGTAATTATTGTATAAACAAAATTATGAAGAGAAAACAAGAATAGCAATAAAATTGTTTGATGTATCATTTCATATACTTTCATGACTCAAGAAACAGAAAATGTTATTGGTTTCTCACTTTGAATACCTACAAGGGAGATTTTACCCCAATTTATTTAACTATATAAGAGTAATAATTTAAAGTACATTTTTTTAATCAAAAAATAAAAACTGTACATGAAATATGGGGAAAAATATCATTCCTTCAAGAGTGAATGTGTGCCCTTTCTTTAGGATATCATCTGAAATTAAGACAAAGAAATGTAACAGAGAAATAAAAATTTCCCGGTTGGAACACCAAAACCTATTTTTCAGGATACTGACCTTTGTTTTAAAGTATTAAATCTTGAATAGCAACTATAGTTATTATTGAAATTTAGATTATGAATCTTACTTTGTTGCTTCTGGGTATTATTCACATTGACAGGCGGAAAAGAGAGTAACTTTGAAATATATGAAACATTTATAGAGCCTAGTTCCCAAACTATTCCAAATGAAATCCTAAAATTAGTAACCTGAAATATTATATATGTATAAGTATTTTCCTTTACAAAATGATATTGGGGTCTCAATCCTATGGGTTCAGGCTCCCATTAAGTATTATAGTTGTGACATAATAATAGTATGTATAATCTAGGCTTACAGAATTATTATAATTTAGATTGATATTATAATTTTGTAGAAATATATTTAAAAATATATTTTGAAAAATATCTATAATAAATTTATGTGAGAATTCAAAAGCTGTTGAGATTTAGATCATTAGAGTTATAAAACGAAACAAAAATGAAATTCAATCTTGGGGATCCAGTTAGATAACTTGGAATGGTCTCAGTGAAATGATAGAAGATAAATCTTACTGGATGATCTACATTGTCAGGACTGAAATTCTGCTATACTAATACTATACTATAAAGTATCTTCTGTCTGAGAAGTGCAAGTTGAAATAAATGAAGAAATAAAAAATTATACTGCAGTAGACAGGATTGTAGAAATAATATACAAGTCACAAGAAGACATGTGATATTATTGAAACCACATTGTATTGGGGAGTCTAAAAACCTAGTATTTATTACTAGCTATGTCACCATCTTATAGTCTTGGGTGACATTTTCCCACTTAAAATAGATTCTAATCAATTTTTTAATATCAAAGATTAGAAGCACCATTAAGAATTTGCAGCAACATGGATGGACCTAGAAATTATCATAGTAAGTGATGTAAGTCAGAAAGAGAAAGACAAATACCATATGGTAGCATTTATGTGCAGAATCAAATATAGGACACAAATGAACTTATTTACAAAAGAGAAACAGACTCACAGACATAGAAAACAAACTTATGGTTACCAAAGGGGAAAGGGCTGGGGGAGCGACAAATTAGGAGTTTGGTATTAGCAGATAAAAACACTATATATAAAATAGATGAACATCAGGGTCCTACTGTATATCACAGGGAACTATATTCAATAGCCTGTGATAAACCATAATGGAAAAGAATACAAAAAAGAGTAACACGCACACACACACACACATATATATATATATAACTGAATCACTTTGCTGTACACCAGAAACTAATACTTAGTGATCAACTATACTTCAATAAATAAGTAAAAATGATGTAAAATTTTTAAAAAGAATTAAACTAGAACGGAAATATAAAATATCTACTTTGGGGATAGCATTTGAGTGTGCAAGTGTGTATGCGAGTGCACATGTATTTCAGTGTAATATTTCAAGGTTTAAATACAGATATACAGATATATAGCCATGGCTACACTTATTCAAACAGTTTCCTTTAGATCTTTGAACATATTTAAAATAGATTATCTAAAGTCTCATAAGTCCAACATCTGGGTGTCTTTGGGGACAGTTCCTATTGGTTGCTTTTTTTCCTGCATATGGACCAGACATTCTTGTTTCATTGCATGCCTCATAATTATTTGTTGAGAAGCATAAATTTTGAATATATAATGTGACCACTCTGGAAATAAGATTCTTCCCCAGGATTTGTTTTTGTTGCAGTTTGTTGTTGTTCTTTCCTTGTTTAATGCCTTTTCTGAACTAATTTTATGAAGTCTGTATTCCTTGTCATGTGTAGTCTCTGACATCTCTGCTCTATTAGCTTCGTGGTAAGCTAATAATTGGAGAGAGATTTTCTTACGTGCTTGGAACCAAAATATTTCCCAGTCTTTGCAGTCTGTGAATGTGCTGGGGGCACACCTTCAATGCTCAGGCAGGCAATTTACAACTCTGCCTTAGTCTTCAATTTTTGCATGCAGAGTGCCTCAGTTTTTGCTAGAAGTGAATGCTTAGCATCTTATCATGTCTTTCCTGAGCATGCACAGAACTGGGCATGCATGTAGCTCTCTAGATTCCCACTTTTTAAAGTCCTTATTCCCCCAAATCATTTCATTCTCCAGCCTTTTCTTCCAAGATTATTTTTTAAATTTTTCTATTTTCTATTGGACTGTAGTTGATTAACAATGTTGTGTTTGTTTCAGGTGTACAGCACAGTGATTCAGTTATACATATACATGTATCTATTCTTTTTCAAATTCTTTTCCCATTTAGGTTATTACATAATATTGAGCAGAGGTCCTTGTGCTATAGAGTAGGTCCTTATTGGTTATGTATTTTAAATATAGCAGTGTATACACGTCTTCCAACATTCTTGATTAATGTTTGTTTGCCAAAATTTCTACCCATTATCTCAGTGACTAAAATATCTACCTACAAATGTTTTGACAAATGCCTCCCAGGTAATGGTTTTAGTGCAGGGTGAGTTCTGAATCAAGGAAGATAAAGACAAATATTTTGAGTGGGTTTTCCTGGGAGTCATTAGACAGATTAAATAAGGACAATTATTTGGGAATGAGGTCAATGCTGCTCTTTCCAGTATTGGTGCCAGAAATGTTTTCTGTTATTTTCAACTGTACCTCTGAGTTGGAAAGTGGGGAAAGGGACAAGTTCAAGTTAAAATGCTAACAAGTCTTATGTTCTTACAGAGATTCAGCCATTTTTCTTAAAGGAGCAATTCCCAAATTGCTGCAAGCTTTTGGTTAGTTTTCAGAGTTCCAAAATATTGACTATGGCAGTTTTTGCCATTTTTTTTTTATTGCTTCTGTGGTGAGGCAGATATTTGCATTCCCTTACTCTGCCATTTTTACTTACATCCTTTACTTTTTTTGTTTGTTTGCTTTTGTTTTTGCTTTTCCTACAGTTGACCCTTGAACAGCACAGACTTGAACTGTGCAGGTCTACACAATTTTTTTTTCTTTTTTACTAAATACATACTACAATACTACACAATCCATGGTTCTCTGAATCTGCAGATGCAAAACCACAGATATAGAGGGCCGACTGTAAAGTTATACACAATTTTGACTGTGCAGAGGGTCACCGCCCCCTAGCCCCCAAATTCACGGGTCAACTCTATTTGCTTATTCTCAAATATGGCTCAGAGTTTGTCAACAGAGAAGATGTATGGTCTATTCTTTGTCCTCATTATAATTTTGATCACTTGATGAAAGCTTTTCTCAAATTAATAACTTGTCACATGCATCTTTCCTAACCCAGCTTCTAAGGCCTAGCATTTTTTCTGCCTGATGTAGAAGTGCTGAATCCATGTGTGATAATAACATTCTCTTAATTTCAAAGTAGAGTTTTTGGTATCCTTAAATAAAATCTGCATTTCTATAAGAATCCATTCTACTTCTTTCACATTCACCACTTAAGCTGTTGAACTTAATCTTTAGTTAATAAACCTTTTCCAAGTTTCAGTAGATTACTACCTACAATCCCTGACTCAGTCACCAATTAATGCCTTTTTATTTGCCAAAAGTTGAAGTCTCTGAATAAATTAAGAGCTGGGGGGTGCATTACTGACAGAGGAAAAATTCTGTGGTCACCAGAAAAGTAGTACCACATGAGAGTGTATTTCAGGAGCATTTTTGTCTATTTCTCTTGTTTTGTTTTCCTTTTTTTTTTTTAATCTCTATTTTATTAAGAACATACATGAGTCCTCAGTTGTATTTTTCTTTCTAGTTACATCATTTTTATGCATTTTGCATAACTTTCATGAACATTTTGTTAATAGGCTGATTTCAGATGTTATATATTGTGTTTCCTATGAATGGTAATACATTTTAGGAAAGAATTAAAGAGACTGTTAGCTAAATGAAATTTCCTAACAAGTTTTAAAAATGGAAAGTCACCTGGAAAATCTGTAACTAATGTAGAGGCTGGAATAGAAAGGAAAAAAGCAACAGGAAAATTATGGTAAGTTGTTTGAAAGACAGATTGTAAGGATGATGAATTTTAGCAAACAGGATCTTAGAAAGGAGACATATATGAGACAAAATTTAGGATGGTACTGACATGATTATTTACTGATAAATTACAAGTAGAAAGATGGACAGCCAAGGATAGTATCACAATTCATAATCTGAGTAACTGGATAAATGATGGTATTATTAGTCAAGGGAAGAAATAAGAAATGAGTAACATGTTTGGATGGTAGAGAAGGAAATGTTTGATTTTTATTCAGAATATCAGCAGCAGAGAGACAGTCTAGATCTGGAGATGGACATGTGGTAGGTGAGGTGATAGTGGACGAATAGTTCACTGAGCAAGGGAGTGAAGACAGAGAAGAAAGAGGAGGAAATAAGGAAAATGAAGTTGAACACAAAGAGATTCAACTAACTTAACATAAAAATTGAAACTACTGACTTTACAATGCTTTATAGACCTATTCAAAAATATTTTAAAACAAACAAACAAAAAATACCCACACAAATGATCAGAATACATTATACTGTTTTTTTCACTCTTTATGACATTTATTGTTTGGGATAAAAATAATACCAACTGTGCTATTGTAAAATACACCTTTGATATCTGTAGTTGATGTATCTTTGTGAATATCAGTTTTGTAAAATATTACCATTTCCCTCTTATTTATCTATATTCAGTTTGTTCCAGAAATGACTAGAGATGAGTTAATACCATCTATGCCTTATTATTTTCTTCATAAAACTTCTCCTTTAAGCTAAGAACCAGACCTCTTAAATTTTGCTTCAGCCATCTCAAAGCCTGAGAGCTGGATTTTTCTTCAGACAATTAAAAAAAAAAAAAGATGACGTTTACATTATATAAATACAAAGCCACGTTGGGATGCAGAAGTTGGGAGGTCAATAGCTCAATAACTAGTTAAGTGACTCCTTTTTTCACATTAGCTTGAAATTGAATTTGCTTTCAATTCCTTCCTCAGCTGATGTGGTTGTTACTATATTTCACTAACCTTCTGGTAGATCAGCACAACATTGTAGAAGCTGCCAGTGTTAAACCCATGAATAACAAGATTCTACTGCATTTGGTTCAAAATGTGATCCTAATGTCCAGCTCAAAGGACAGATTTCTGGTTTTATGTTTTATAGATCACTCATCCTTAAACTGTCAAATCATAAGTTGGAGAATAAGCAAAAAATTATGAGTTCACCAATACTTAAATAACTTTGAATGAGAAAACTAGAGCAGATTAGGAAAGTTGTAATTAATTCAAAGTACCTACTTTAGGTACTCTTAGATACTAAGGACAGTTGAATAAAGTCTAGGTAAAGATTCAGTAATGTAAGCAGGGAATTAAAAGCAATGCAAGAAGTACTCTGATAAGGAAGTACAGTCTTATGAGAGCCCACCAAGGAAATACTAGGATTTAAGTTAGTGGGGAGAGGTGGTAGTCAAGAAAGAACTCCCCCAAAATTATATATAAATGAAGCTTGAAGAGTCCAGTCATGGAAATCTCTCAATCTCTCCCCCAGACAAAGAAAATATATGGAAAAATCTGGATGCTAGGAAAGCTTGTAAATTAAAGAAATGAAAATGTTTAGTGTGTAACAGCATGCTCACTTGTTGAGTCTGTGTGACAGGAAGCTGGAGAAGTGATCTGGTGCCCTGTGCTGCAGAGGTTGGACTATCTAAGGGCAAAAAAGGACCCAGAAGTGAAGTGACTTGATTAGATTTAGGATTTAGTATGATTATTCTGGCTCTGGTGCCAGATTCATATTGTAATTGAAAATTTTTTAAGATATTTTTCCTCCAAAAATAAAGTAGATAAGAGATAACATATGTCCCAGAATATTTTGATATATAGAGTAGAAGGAGCATTGGAGTCGGAATCTTAAGATATTAAGTCCTAATTCTGCCATTTACTAATGGTGCGGGTTTGGCCATGTTATTTAATATCACTTTAAATGTAAATCTATAAATTAAAAATGTAAAAATTTTAATAATGCCTATTCACAGAGTGGTTTTAAATAACAAGACCTTGAAAGTGCTTTGAAAATTAATAATAAAATTTTGAATATTTTTAGAAATATGGCTACGAATATAATATTTTAAATGCCTATCAAGAAAGATGAGCACTATATTAGGCTTCAAAAACTATAAATCTAAACTGCAAAAGGAAAATATTTTCACATTTATGAGTGAAAACTCTTTGAAATAAATTAAAGCTGGGTCATATGGTAGCTCTATTTTTAGTTTTTTAAGGAACCACCATACTGTTCTCCATAGTGGCTGTACCAATTTACATTCCCACCAACGGTGTAGGAGGGTTCCCTTTTCTCCACACCCTCTCCAGCATTTATTGTTTGTACACTTTTTGATGATAGCCATTCTGACTGGTGTGAGGTGATACATCATTGTAGTTTTGATTTCATTTCCCTAAAAATTAGTGATGTTGAGCATCTTTTCATGTGCCTCCTGGCCATCTATATGTCTTCTTTGGAGAAATATCTGTTTAGGTTTTCTGCCCATTTTTTGATTGGGTTGTTTGTTTTTTTGATATTGAGCTGCATGAGCTGTTTGTATATTTTGTAGATTAATCCCTTGTCAGTGGCTTGGTTTGCAAATATTTTCTCCCATTCTGAGGGTTTCTTTTCATTTTGTTGATGGTTTCCTTTGCTGTGCAAAGGCTTTTATGTTTAATTAGATCCCATTTGTTTATTTTTGTTTTTATTTTCATTACTCTAGATGGTGGACTGAAACAGATATTGCTGCAATTTATGTCAAAGCGTGTTCTGCCTATATTTTCCTCTAAGAGTCTTATAGTATCTGGCCTTACATTTAGGTCTTTAATCCATTTTGAATTTATTTTTATGTATGGTGATAGGGAGTGTTCTAATTTCATTCTTTTACATGTAGCTGTCCAGTTTTCCCTGCACCACTTATTGAAGAGACTGTCTTTTCTCCATTGTATATTCTTGCCTCTTTGTCATAGATTAGGTGGCCATAGGTACATGGGTTTATCTCTGGACTTTCTATCCTGTTCCATTGATCTATATTTCTGTTTTTGTGCCAGTACCATACTGTTTTGATGACTCAGCAATCCCATTTCTGGGCATATACCTGGAGAAAACCATAATTTGAAAGGATACATTGCACCCAGATATTCATTGAAGAACTATTTACAAGTGCCAGAACATAGAAGCAACTTAAATGTCCATCGACAGAGGAATGGATAAAAATGTGGTACATATATACAAAGGAATATTACTTATCCGTAAAAAGGAATGAAATAATGCCATTTGCAGTGACATGGATGAACCTAGAGATTGTCATACAGAGTGAAGTAAGTCAGAAAGAGAAAGACAAATATCGTATAATATTGCTTATATGTGGAATCTAGAAAAATGGTACAGGTGAACTTATTTGCAAAGCAGAAATAGAGTCACAGATGTAGAAAACAAACTTACAGTTACCAAGGGGGAAGGGGTGGGTAGGATGAATTGGGAGTTTGAGATTGACATATATACACTACTATGTATAAAATAGATAACTAATGAGAATCTACTGTATAGCACAGGGAACTCTACTCATTGCTCTGTGGTGACCTAAATGGGAAGGAAATCTAAAAAAGAGTGGATATATGAATACATATAACTGATTCACTTTGCTATACAGCAGAAACTAACACAACATTGTAAAGCAAATATACTCCAATCAATCAATAAATCAAAGCTATATAAATAAAATGAATTCATAAATCATATATAGGTTAGAACCCACCTATTACATAAACTGCAACTATTGACATTTATAGTTATTAATAATTTTGTATAGTTTATTAAAATTAGGAAGACATCAATTATAGTTTAAATGTATCTATTACATCAGACATTTGCTTATAAGGGCATTTATGTAACAAAATTAAAATTATAATGAGATTTGTACCATAGGCATATGATTGAAACCACTATGACAATTTAACTCATTTTTTAATTTTTAAAACTAGTTTTACTCTATCATAGGTACTTTGTAGGTGCCTTTTAAAATATTTTTAGAATAATCCAGAAGATGAATAAATAAAATTATTACAGTCATTATCACTTATTGAATAACCAAATGGAAGTAACTGTATATTTTAAGTCAGTTTAAACACTTACGGTTTTTAAGAACATACAAAATGCAGAACAGAATAAAATGCCATTAAATAAAATGCCATTAAATAAAATGCCATTAAATAAAATGCCATTAAATAATATTGAAATTAGGGAATAGGATAATATTTGAGGGAAAGGGTGGATTGAAAAATAAACTGAGTCCTGTTTGGGTAAATTGAGCTTGAAATACTTGAATGGCATCTATAAGATTTTTGAGAAAATGTTTAACAGGCTTTTAGAAATGTACGTCTGAGTTCAGGAATGGGCCAAGGGTTAGAGACATAGATTTTGGCATCAGCTACCTAAAATTAATATTTGAAGTCTTGGGATTAAAAGAGCTTGCAAAATAAGGGAAGCTTATGCTCAAAAATTGGAAAGAGGAAAGTAGAGCAAGTACATAAAGTTGAAGAGGAATATCTGATAAATAAGAGGACCAAAGGAAACCAATGTCACAGAAACCCAAAGAAAAGAAGATTTCAGGAAGGATGAATTGCTTCTTAGTGTGGAAAGTAGATTAAAAATGAAAATTTAAAAATTACCATGAAATTTCAACAAATGAAAAATTTTTTTAAAGAGGGAGTTTTAGAGGTTAAGCCCAACATGAAACTAACAAATATACTGAAAGAAGAATAGGTAAATTATGTTACGTGCAGAGCAAAACTGACAAAGGACGAAATCACCTTTTGTATCAAAACCATAGAAAAATCCACAAGTTGAGTGATATTTTATAGAAATCATCGAGGGAAGGAAAATGATAGAAGCTTGCCTGAAAGAATGGTCCAAGAATAAGGAATAGCATGATATAAGATGGTCAGCCTGTATTTTTGTATATCTACTGTGAATATGCTGATAAAATTATACTCTTTCCCAAGTAAAAATAATAGCTAATTTTCTGAAAGATTATTGTGTTTAGTAAGCATTCACTAAGTGTTAGGTATTTTTATTATAGACAATTTTCTGGAAGTATTACATGTAGTATCTCATTTAATCATCACAAAACTCTCAGGGAGACAGTATTAATGTCATCCCAATTTCATCGTTGAAGAAATTGAGGCTTGAAAAGCTTAGTATGGTCCAACAGTTACTAACAGAGGCATTCAAGAATTAGGGCTTGAACTATTAATAGTTAATTCTCTGCTGCCTTCCTGATATATTCTCTGAGAAGTTTACTAAGCTTTTATTTTTATTTTTAAAATTAAAAAAAAATATTTTATATTGGAGTATAGTTGATTAACAATGTTGTGTTAGTTTCAGGTGTACAGCAGAGTGATTCAGTTACATATATACGTGTATATATTATTTTTCAAATTCTTTTCCTGTTTAGGTTATTACAGTGTATTAAGCAGTGTCCTGTGCTGTACAGTAGGTCCTTGTTGGTTATCTATTTTAAGTATAGCACTGTGTGCATGTCAATCCCAAACTACCACTCTACCCCTTCCCCCCACCCTTCCCACCTGATAACCATAAGTTCACTCTCTATGTTTGTGATTCTATTTCTGTTTTGTAAAATAAGTTTGTGTCATTTTTTTAGATTGTGCATATAAGTGATATCATATCATATTTGTCTTTATGTGTCTGACTTACTTCACTTAGCATGATAATCTCCAGGTCCATACATGATTGCTGCAAATGTCATTATTTCATTCTCTTTAATGGCTGCATAATATTCCATTGTTTATATGTACCACATCTTCTTTATCCATTCCTCTGTCAGTGGACATTAAGGTTGCTTTCATGTCTTGGCTATTATAAACAGTGCTGCAGTGAACATTGGGGTACAGGTATCCTTTCAAACCACGGTTTTCTCCAGATGTATGCCCAGGAGTGGGAGCGCTGGATCACATGGTAGCTTTAGTTTTAGTTCTTTATGGAACCTCCATACTGTTCTCCATAGTGGCTGTACCAATTTACATTCCCACCAACAGTGTAGGAGGGTTCACTTTTCTCCACACCATCTCCAGCATTTATTGTTTGTAGACTTTTTGATGATGGCCATTCTGACTGGTGTGAGGTGATACCTAATTGTAGTTTTGATTTGCATTTCTCTGATACTTTGTGATGTTGAGCATCTTTTCATGTGCTTTATGGCCATCTGTATGCCTTCTTTGGAGAGATGTCTATTTAGGTTTTCTGCCCATTTTTTGATTTGGTTGTTTGTTTTATTGATATGAGCCTCATGAGCTGTTTGTAAATTTTGGAGATTAATCCCTTCTTGGTCCCATTGTTTGCAAATATTTTCTCCCATTCCGTGGGTTGTCATTTTGCTTATGGTTTCCTTTTCTGTGCAAAAGCTTTTGAGTTTAATTAGGTCCCATTTGCTTATATTTGGTTTTATTTTCATTACTCTTGACAGTGATTTTTGTCAAAGTTTGTTCTGCCTATGTTTTCCTCTAAGTTTTATAGTGTCCAGCCTTACATTTAGGTCTCTGATCCATTTTGAGTTTATTTTTGTGAATGGTGTTAGAGAATGCTCTAACTTTATTCTTTTACATGTAGCTGTCCAGTTTTCCCAGCACCACTTATTGAAGGGACTGTATTTTCTCCATTATTTATTCTTGCATCCTTTCCATAGATTAATTTTCCATAGGTGTGTAGGTTTATCTCTGGGCTTTCTATCCTGTTCTGTTGATCTACATGTTTGTTTTTATTCCAGTACCATACTGTTTTGAAGATTGCAGCTTTGTAGTGTAGTCTGAAGTCAGGGAGCCTGATTCCTCCAGCTGTGTTTTTCTTTCTCAAGATTGCTTTGGCTATTTGGGGTCTTTTGTGTTTCCATGCAAATTTTTTAATTTTTTGTTCTAGTTCTGTGAAAAATGCCATTGGTAGTTTGGTAGGGATTGCATTGAATCTGTAGATTGCTTTGGGTAGTATAGTCAGTTTGACAGTATTGATACTTCCAATCCAAAAACATGGTATATCTTTCTGTCTGTGTCATGTTTGATTTTTTTCATCAGTATCTTATAGTTTTCAAAGTACAGGTGTTTTGTCTCCTTAGGTAGGTTTATTCCTAGGTATTTTTTTCTTTTTGATGCAATGGTAACTGGGATTGTTTCCTCAGGTTCTCTTTCTGATCTTTTGTTATTAGTCTATAGGAATGCAAGAAATTTCTGTGCATTAATTTTGTATCCTGCAGCTTTATCACATTCATTGATGAGCTCTAGTTGTTTTCTGGTAGCATCTTTAGGGTTTTCTTTGTATAGTATCATGTCATCTGCAAGCAGTGACAGTTTTACTTCTTCATTTCCTATTTGGATTCCCTTAATTTCTTTTTCTTCTCTGCTTGCCACCGCCAGTGTCCTTGTTCCCACAGTGAGCCACAGCTGCCCCCCCCCACCTCTGCAGGAGACCCTCCAGTAGTAGCAGGTACGTCTGGCCCACTCTTATGAGGTTACTGCTTTTTTCCCTGGGTCCTGGTGTGTACAAGACCCTGTGTGTGCCCTCCAAGAGTAGAATTTCTGTTTCTTCCAGTCCTGTGGAATTCCTGATGTCAAATCCCACTGGTCTTCAAAGCTACATTCTGTGCAGGCTCCTCCTCCCATTGCCAGACCGTCAAGCTGGGGAGCCTGTGTGGAGCTCAGAACTTTCACTCTTGTGGGAGAACTTCTGTGGTACAGTTGTTTTCCAGTTTCTGAGTTGCCTATGCAGTGTATGTGGGATTTGATTTTATTGCAGTTGAGCCCCTCCTGCCATTTCATTGGATGTAGGATATCTTTTTCGGTAGGTTCCTGCATTTCTTTGTCAATGGCTCTTCAGAAGTTAGTTGTGATTTTGGTGTTTCTGTAAGAGGGGAGAGCTCACATCCTTCTGCTTCTTCATCTTGTCTCCTCCTCGCTTTTTATTTTTATACCTTACATCTAAGTACATTTAATTCATTATAATAGAATAATTTTTTTTGATCCCCTACTAGTAGTAGTCACTGTTTTAGGTGCCGGAGATACATCATTAAGAAGGTAGGCAGGATCTCTGTGCCTTTGGAGTTTCCATTCACTTGAAGCAATAATCCAATGAGCATAGGAGTCAGGGAGAAAGATCAGAGCCAGGTCAGGGGAAATGCTACTGAGCTTTTTTAAAAAAATGTCACAAAACTTTGGAGTTAAGGAGAATTAATATTTCTTAGTGTAATCCTTATTTTGTAAATGAAAAAAAGTCTAGAGTGGCTTGAACTTACCCTGGGCAGTAAACACTAGCCTGAGAGCACAGGTCTAGACCTCTAAATTTGCTTTTCTTTAACTACTACTTGAACTTCTCATAAATGATTTCTGAACTTTGAATCTTACTTGAAGATTCCACTGTTTAACAGAAGGTGAAAAAACTCTATATGACTAATAATGCTGTAGTAATTATAGCTTGTAATTCTCCCTAATATTTCATTTTGCTGTTGGCAGTTACCCATTTTATTGCTTACTGTCTGCATCTGTTTTTGTCTAGTGTTTTTAGAGTTTGTGTATATGCTTTACCTAGATCAAGAGTAGCATTGAGAACCTTAGATTTCAGTTTTCCAGAGGACAAGATTTAGACAGAGTAATGAATTTCGTGCTATTACTTTATTTAGATCCAAGTTTAAAGAGGCAACTAATATGCTTAGAATGTTTAAAACAAATGACCTGGATTTAACACTGTGTTCTAGTCCTGGTATTAACTGGGAAATTTTAAACAATTCACTTAACCATTCAATTGCCTTATCTCTATAAGAAGAATCATAAAATAATAATGGTAACTAATCAAAATAACATACTACTAATCTTTGCTATACATACTTTTGTAGATTTTGGTGTAAAAGAATAAGAAAATGCATAGTAAAAATTATATGGAATGGAAAACACATTTCAATTTAAATGTCAAAACAGAAGGATGAATGATAGTGACAAGGGGCAGAAAATGTGAAGCATCTAAATATGGTGTTTTCTGTTCAAAAGACATATGAGCTATAAGTTTACAATTTTGTCTTAATGTCAGAGATAAAGAAAATCACAGATTCTTAGAAATCAAAGGATTTCCGATTATTTTGTCAGCTTCCTTCTTTTATAATTCAAAGAACTGAGAAATAAGGCCACTAGCCAAAGTCTCACAGTAGAACTAAGACTCTGGTATTCTGATTGCCTGTATGTGTGTGTGTGTGTGTGTGTGTGTGTGTATATATATATATATATATACACACATACACATATATATATATATCTTTTTTTTCCCAATGTACCCTGTTGTCTCACAGAGACAAACAACTAGCACACTTAGTCTCAGTGTGTAGAAGGAAAACAGATAAATGATCATTGGTTGCATCCAATTCAGTCATCAATTCAAATGATTGACATGTTCAAAATCTACTCTAGGCAATATACTGACAATCTCAGAAAAAAGACACATCAGCCCAGTACTCACTGAAAATTGCTGAGGATTGTGGATTCCCTTAACGCAATGTATAGTGATGTGAATCCTTGGTCAAAGTTCCAATAACCCAGAACACCACAATTCCATTCTGTGATTAATCAGTGTCTACCTTCCTAGTGCCTTCATCAGCTTAAGAAGCATCAGTTGGCACTTTGCCAGAGTTGACAGCCTCCTCTCATCTGACACAAAACAAAGAAAAATGTGTTTCCCAGATGTATTAACATCAACATCTGGTCCTATCAATGCAGGAAAAAACATAATCCTCTAAAAAGCAAATGCATAATATGTACTTCAAGGCCGGTGCATATCTTGCATTTCAATGTGACACAAGTTTCAGCTCTCTTCTGATTTGGCTTTAGTCTCTCATTTAAAGGTTGCCAGCTGCAACAAGAGTGTTTGGAGGAGTCAACCTAGGTCCACAGTTAAGTCATTCTAGGATGAACGTTTGCTCTTGCTGAACAGCAGGATCCTACAAGCCAATTCAAAATGAGTGAAAATATCATTATGCTTAAAAAAGTTCAATTATAGATTCAAATGCATCTGCTATCCATCACTTTTAATCATTGTCATTGTCTGATCAGAGAACCAAAGAAAGAAAGCTCAGTATAGTGCTGACGGGTCTGTCTACAAAAACATTCAATTTGCCAACTCTTTTTCAGAGGGGAAAAAATAGATCAAGTGGCAGCCTGTGTGTGTTTTAATGACTTAGGCTTGCTGGGAAACATATATTACACAATGCAAAATAAAAGAAATTCCCCCTTTTTAAAAATACTTATGTATTTATTTTTGCTTTGCTAAAGGAATTCACAGATCCTCAAAGTAATCACCTATGAATTTCATGTTATAGTATGTACTTGTTATATAAAATAAGGTAGCAATCTGAGAAGTCTCTCAGAAGTGCAACACCCCATTAGTGATACATTCTTATATTAAAGGGACCGAAAATAATAAGGTAAATCAGATAGTTTTTATGAAAAAGTTTCCCACAGATACTTTTCAGCAGCTTTATTAGATTTAAATTATTTCTTTTTAAATGCATTCTCCTGTGTAGGAGAAGATTTAATATCTTAATGTATCTTACTCTAATCATTTATACAGGTTGCTGTCTTCTTTATGTCTACCTGGGATCATACAACAGAAATGAGAATTTTAATTGGATCATACAACAGAAATGAGAATTTTAATTGGAGTAAAGAAAGTTTAGTATGTAGAATATTTGAAATTACAGCAGATCATTCTCCAAACAACTATAGAAACATATGTTAAAACAAAACAATCACTGAAACAAAAATGTTAAACATTTCACTTCTCATTTTTATTAGGTCATATGTCATTGATTAAGAACATGAAATTTGCACAAAACTTCATTGTTAAAACATGTTTAAATCAGTTTGATTTTTTTTTTTTTGGCTAAATCCCAACGAAAAGAAATAAATTCCCAGAAGAACATTTGCCACTTCAGCAAATCATCAGATTCAATAGTTATGTACCCCAGGTCATTCATACACCCACACTGAAAGCTTACAGAATAAAAAGAGGGTGATCATTGTGAAAGATACTATAAAAAAAAAGCACAACTAATTTTTTCAATAGTTTTTTCAGATTTGCAAAACCTGATCTATAAACCTATCTGTAAAATAGAGTACCTCATAATCCTGACAAAACATTGACTTATAGTTAAGATCATCATTTTGGAATAGAAATTACAAGTAAGATAAAATCACTAAATGACTTGCCTGAAGCAGTAGTGACCAGCATAATAATTTTGAATAGTTTGAGTCTATTTCAGTTATTAATGTGAAATCTAGGAAAAGATAAAGATCTTATAGTATAGTTCTATTGTAATACATTTCTACAATATTAATAGCTGCTGATTATTTGGTACCTGTTATATTTGAGGCACTGTTCTGGATCTTTTCCATTTATAGATAGGGAACTAGAATAAAATGTTTATTTTGTCAATGTTATATAGCTAATAATTACTATAACTAGGATTCAAATGACTATCAAAAATCTTAATCTCTCCTAAGCTTATTTGTCCTCCCTAAGGATCATGTTTGAGTATAATCCATAAAGCAGTTTTTCTAGATATTTCACAGAGCATTGTTTTGACCATCAAGGTAATTTTTACACCAAAACTATTTCATTCTTTCATTCACAATTTGTCCCTGGGCTGAGTATTCAATACAATGGTAAAACCAAAACACATGGAACTTGTCCACAGGGACCTTTTTCTGTTTCATTTGGCTTTTGTTTTTTAGTAAAAGAAATAGATTTAAACCAAATAGTTGAATAGATCTGTAATTATAAATGGTGTAAGTGATTTAAAGGAAAAGAGAAGTTTAATTTGAGGGGGGGATAACAAGAGAAACTTGATTCAATATTGAGAACACAGGGAAAGTCACTCTAAGGAAGTGATATTTAACCAAATACCTACTGGAAGAGCAGGGAAAGCCAAGGGAAGAGTGGGTCAGAGAAGTCTACACAGAGGAAACAGTGGTTGTGAAAACCTTGAGTTTGAAAGGAGTGGGTAATGAAACACATTAAAACACAACAAAACAACAAAAAAATGATACTAGATCATCTTGATGGAGGAGAGTTTATCGTGTGGTTAGGTTGAAGGGATTGGGCAGGAGCGCAGGGTTATTATGACTATAGGTGAGAGACTTGGAGCAACCATCCATGACACCGGTGTCAGAAGAGAGGGCAGGAAGTGCAGACTGAGAGGCTATACATGTGAATTTTTTACATTTAAACCATTTTGACAAAGCAAGACCATCAAGTTTTTAGTTAGCCGTCACACTGTTTCACAATATGCAGTTACAAAATTCAAAGGCCATTATCAAACTAAGTACTATCGATGTCAAGCATGTGCCACTGGTAAACAATTATAGTGGAAATTTTAAATATGTCAATGTATATTGGTTTGAAATATTTTTAATGGAGAATATAATTATTTAATGTTTTGTCTAAATATGTTGACTTAAAGCACTTGCCTGTGGTCATATACACAGAATTAATAAAAAATGACTTAAAATATCATAGCTTCCACCCCAAACCAATCCTAATAAAACAAATGCAGTTTTGGCAAGATCTGTACAATGTCAGTGATACATAATTATTCATACATATAAAGGAAAATACAGAAATAAAAGATACATTATTTAAAGTCACCACAATGTATTCAAAATGTATTGGCAAAAAAAGAAAAGGCACTCTACTACTTTGTGTGTCTGAAACAACAAAACAAAACTGCACTCAGTAACAATGATATTCTATTTAGTAGAAATGCCACAAAAAAGCTATGTGATTAACAGTGTATGATTCTGGCAGAGGAAATAAAGTAAATGTAAAAGTTTAACAAAATCTAAGAGTTAGTATCTTAATCACTGGAAGTAGAGTTAAGAATTGAGACCTTTCTTTTGTGTCTGTATGAATTCAGAAAGCTATACCTTAAGGCAACTATCTTCTTTCTTAAAAAGGTATATTTTAGTATAGATCAATTACCTAGGAATGTCAGCTAAAGCCCACACATATTTCATTGTGAAGAACAAAAATACCTCAGCTATAAATCATCACAAACCTTTTGATATTTGGCAGTCAGTTTTGGGAGAAGATTTTTGAAATAATGTTTTTCTTTCAAATCCTAGAAAAGTCAATTAAATGAATATAATTTTTGTATTTATTATAGTTTTTAACAACATAGCATATATTTTTCAAATTTGTATTTGTAATGGGAATCACAAACTGCCATAACATGACTTCTTTAGTTTTACAGCCTTTAGCAGTCTCACTTAGAACACATTCATAGCCTGATTCTCCTTGAGCCCTCATGAATCTTGATTTTACGGCATAAGCACAAATGCAATAGACACGGTTCTCATTTAAATTACGTGAAATTGATATTGTGCTGCATTCAAATGCCATAAGAATGTATCCGCTCATGGCAGGGGTGTCAGAGTCAATGGAGACTAAGGCCCTTAAGAGAGAATGCCCTAGACTTTACCTTTTTACGAACTTCAGAAACCTTTCCAAAGAGAATTCTGATACTGTCAGAGTACTTCTAACACTGGATTTTGTTACAAGACATAATGCAGCCTTCCTAATGAAAGTTCACATAACCCACTGAAAGTACAGATGTTTTTAAGTAATCTATTGTTGCTAGAGATCAAGACTTTGTTTTATTGATACATAGAAGTGGCATTAAGCTACCTTCTTGTGGGTCTCCGAAAAACCTATTTGCTCCTACTTATTCCCCAATGACATGAATATATCTATCATTTCACAAGATAGACAATCGAACTGTGTAAATGTGAACAGCTTTCCAGAGATTAACAATGTATCTGGTTAATTCAGGGGGAAAAATTGTCTTCTGAAGTTGTTCAGAATGCTGAGAAGAGCTGAATTCTACACTGCTGTTTCTCTTCTGCTATCAGAAAGTGACAATTAATTAGAAATGCTGTTCACTTGTCCTTCTAAGTTTAAGGCCAAAAATGTACTCTGAAGTGTCTTCTAGTGATTTCTTCTTCAAGCCCCTACCCAATTCTATTATGTCTGGTTGCTAATATATTAATCACTTGTTTTACTGATGTTTAACCTTAGTTGGGTATGTTTTCAGTTCTGCTTATAAGCAGAGTAATCCATCCAAATTGCTTTTTCTATTGAAGTATAGTTGATGTGAAATATAGGTGTACATTATAGTAATTCATAATTTTAAAGGTTATACTCCATTTATAGTTATTATAAAATATTGGCTATATTCCCTGTGTTGTACAATATCCTTGTAGCTTATTTTATGTATAATAGTTTGTACCTCTTAATCCCCTAGCCTCATATTGCCCCTCCCCGCTTCCCTCTCCGCACTGGTAACCGCTAGTTTGTTGTCTGTAACTGTGAGTTTACTTCTTATTTGTTATATTCACTAGTTTGTTGTACTTTTTAGATTCCACATATAGGTGATGTCATACAGCATTTGTCTTTCTCTGCCTGACTTATTTCACCTAGCATAATATTTCTTTGACCTTCCCAATCATTACTCTGAACTCTTTCTCAGGTAGATTGCCTATCTCCTCACTTAGTTCTTCTTCTGGGGTTTTATCTTGTTCCTTCATCTGGAACATGTCCCTCTGTTGCCTCATTTTGCCTTAGTTGCTGTTTGTATTTTTATGTATCTGGTTGGTTAGTTATGTTTCTCAACGTTGGCCTTCTGTAGGAGACATCCTGTACATCCCAGCAGTGCACTCTCCTTGTTACCAAGCTATAATGTCTAGAGGTTTTCCCTATGAAGGCCATGTGACTCGTTGTAGCAGGCTGACTCTGTTAGTAGTCTGGTAGTATTGTTTAGCCCCTAGTCCAGTTGGTTGCCAGGCCCTGCCTTGTGCAGAAGCTGCCAACTGCCTGTTGGTGGGGCCTGGCCATGAGGTGGCTGACTGCAGAACCCCAGGGGGCCCTGGGGCTAGTGCTGGTTCACTGGTGGGTGGTGTCAGGGTCCAGAAGACTCTGAGTCTGTTGCCTGCTTACTGGTGGGTGAAGCCAGGTCCTTGGGTTAGTGCCAGACTATTGACAGGCAGAGCCAGGTCCTGGAGTCTGGCTGCAGGGCACAGGGTTCCCAGAGCTAGTGTCAGATTGCTGGTGGTGGGTGTCCAGTTTGTCACACAGTTGGGTATGGAGTCCAAGTTGTCCTGAAGCTTGTGTTGTTCTGCTGGTGGACAGGTTCAAGACCCAGCTGGTCCAATGGCAAGGTCTGGCCTGCTGTGAGCAGACTGGGTCTGCAGGCTACGGGGTTATGATTTTCTTGTGTCTGATGTCTGCCCCCTGGTGGGTGAGGCTGGCCCAGAGGCTAGTGCAGGCTTCCTGAAGGGCAGGGCTGGTGCCTTGCTCACTGGTGGGTGGAGCTGGGTCTTGGCCTTCTGGTGGGCAGGACCATGTATAGAGGCAGCTGTGGGCTCAGGAAGTCACTAGGCATCATCCTGTCTGCTGATGGGTGGGGCTCTGTCCCCACCCAGTTAGTTGCTTGGCCTGAGGTGTCCCGGCACTGACATCTACAGGCTGTTGGGTAGAGCCAGGCTTTGGAGCTCATGAACTAGAGAGAGTATAGCACAATGGTGCCTGCCAGCACCAGTGTCCATGTGGGTTAGAAGGAGTTCCCCAAATGGCTTCTTCCAGTGTCTGTGTCCCCAGTGTGAGTCACAATCAGCCCCCTGCCTCTCTGGGAGACTCTCTAAGAATAACATTTAGGTCTGGCCCAGGCTTCTATCAAATTACTGCTTTTGCCCTGGGTCTCAGTGTGTGTGAGATTTTGTGTGTGCCCTTTAAGCATGAAGTCTCTACTTCTCCCAGTCCTTTGGGACTCCTGAAATTAAGCCCCCCCTGGCTTTCAAAGGCAAATGCTCTGGGGTCTCTTCTTCCCATTGCAGGACCACCAAGCTGGGGAGCCCAAGATGGGGCTCAGAACTCTCACTCCTGGAGGAGAACCTCTGCAATATAATTAACCTCCATTTTGTGGGTTGCCCATCTTGGGGTATGGGACTTGATTATATCGTGAGTCCACCCCTCCTACCTGTCTCATTGTAGTTCCTTCTTTATGTCTTTAGTTGTAGAAGATCTTTTCTGGTAGATTCTGGTCTTCTTCATCAATGGTTGTTCTGCAAATAGTTTCAATTTTTGTGTGCTCATGAGAGGAGATGAGCTCAGGGTCTTTCTACTCCACCATCTTGGCCAGTCTCCCACCCAAAACTACTTTTAATGTGATGAAAATTTAGGAGTTCCTGGACTCCAACTAAGGTTTATTATCAGAATTAAAACATGACCAAAATGTCAATTATAGTGTGATATGAAAAAAAAAATCACGTGATGATGTCTACAGAAAATATGTAAATAAATATGGAGAGTATTTGTCAGGTGTCAAAAATAGTACTCAGTGAAATAACTTGCTTCATCAAACACTATTCCTAGTGAGGGCAAGTGGGTTGTAAGGATTTAAGTTTTAAGCAGACAAGTGTCTGAATCCTAGTTATGGTACTTATTATCAATGTGACAGTGACCAAGTTACTGAACATATTTTATTTCAAATCCATCATCTATAAAATGAAGTTAAGAAATAATCAATAAAAAGGAATGTTGTGCCATAAAAGTGAAATAAGTTTATCAGGTTTATCAAATGCTGATCAGGTAAGGTATGACCTGACTATCTGGCAGAGATTAGTATGACTATACTAGAATAACTACCCTATGTTGGAGAATATTTTAATCAGGTTTCCCCATGACCTGGAAGAAATATCTCTCAAAACCAGTAGTTCTCAAACTGCATATCAGAATCACCTAAAGAAGTTTTTCAAACTTCACATGCTGATTACAGTGTATGAGTTCCTTAAAAAATTGTGTTTTTTTTCCCCCCTGAATTTCTATGAAGTGTTAGGGTGAGAATTAAGTGAAGCAGATATATTATCTCCCCAGGTGTGTTGAAGATTGACTCACCGTCATATCAGCTCCATTTGAGACCTTCTGCTCACAACCATGTGTATGCCTTTTTTGGGCTACTATGTTCAAACACAACTGACAGATTCTGATTATGAATTTGTTGCCCTGTGATCTTGATAACATAAAGCATTGTTGGTTAGGAGAACATGAACTTTCTGGGAAAGATATAACTTCCACAGTTAAGTAATGAATTGGAATCTGCTTTATACATCATTACCTTGTTAATTAGCATGATTCAGCCTTTTCAGACCAGATCCAGTTTGGCTATACCCAAAAATAGAGTTTCAAATCTGGAAACATTGAGGACCACATCCTGGCTAATGATGATTCCACAGGGCCACCACACGTGTTGTTGCTTTGCCAAGTTGAGCTTTTTGCTTCTTTCCCTTATCTTTCTGCTTTTTCTGCATTTAATAAAGAATGAACATAGAGCTATAGGGAGGTTCAAAATCATTTTTATGGTAACGTTATTTTATAGTAAAAACTAGACAACTGAGTCTTTATATCACCCAACATAAGCATGTAGGGCAAATATGTTTTCTGAGGGGCACAGATCCCTATTTAGATGGGTTAGATGGATTTTCAGATCTCAGTCATGCTGACCGACAGCTTTAGAAGACTTTTTATTTATTTGAAGCTTATTACAGTTTTCCCTTCAGTATTGACAAATAGTTTTTGCCTGAATATGTGGTTTCTTAGATCTGTATTTTAAATCTAATTTTAAAGTGATCTCTGCTTTTAAAATAAGGCCAGTTAACACCTCTTTAAGAGATGATCCATTGTCAAATTTAGTCAAGACTCCATTAATCCATTTAACCAGAGAATTAGAATTTTTTCTATATTTCACATTAAATTATATCACATTAAATTTATTTTCAATACTTAGAGTAATATAGAAAAAAATTTTAAGCTGTAATAATACATGGTAAAATATTCCAAATCAAGAATTTGAACAAACATGTATATTCTGATGAAAAATGTTGTGCAGAATTGTTTTGGTATTGGACAGAGTGACATACATACAAAATGTCTCCTATCCTTGCAAATTTTTTTAGGACAATGTGTTTGGGACCAGCATTAAAACTAAATACTCTCATTTTTTGTTTTTTATTCCATTTCTGTTAATCCCTTCTTATATTTATGAACCATTTAAACACTGAAGATTCTAGGCATCTCCCTTATATTTGACTTAGTATAAGGCGTAGGGAAAGTATCCAGTTCTCCTCTTTCTACAATTTCAAGCTGAGAGCCACAATTAGATCTACCATTTCTCTGTCATACTTCCTGTCAGTAGAGAGTACTAAACATTAAAAGGGCAATATTTGAAAATGGCGTGCAGTGCACAAGACTGGGATTCAAGGTTCAACTTTACTGGTACTACCACTGAGTAAGTTTTGATATGTGATTTTTATCTCTCCGTACTTCCATTTCCTCATCTGGAAAAAAGGCAGGTCATAACAAAGGACATTTACTGAGTACTTACTCATGCTAGCAGTTCACATATGCACTTTTAATTCACTCTAATGAATACAGGAGATGAGTAATATCCTATTTTAAGGAGGGGGAAACAGGATCTGAGATACTAATAAACTTATCAGAGACTGTAGAACCAGAAAGTTTCAGTGCTGATTTCAACCAGGTCTGCTTCTATCCTAAATCCATATAGTTCTGCTACTATTAATATCTACCTCAGAGATACTATTAAATAGTGATTTTAAAAATTTTTGTATAAAATATAAAGTGACATAGAAATGGTAGCTATCATTGGAACTTATGGTACTCTGACATTGTCTAGTCTCTCAAGGCTTCTGTATATATATTGGACATTGATCAGCATCCAGGTTTAAAGATAAGATAAAAATTCATGCTCCAGAATGCACTGCCTTTGGAAGGTTTGAATTATTTATAGTAATAAGGAGAAATGTAAATGTAAAATGTGGAAATCATTTAGACTAGGTAGGAAGATACTATGAGCATTAAAATTATGTTTAAACATACAAAATTAAAGGATCATGATATTTATTTGCTGTTGCTTATCAAAACATTGAAATAACAGTTGTATGAACTGTATTTTGAGTACATATGTGTACGTGTGTATTTTGAAAAAGCTAATTATAAATAATATATGCTGAGTGGTAGGTCTTGTGATCTGTGTTTATGCACATTATATAAATATATATGTTTATGTATTACATAGTTTATACAATTTAACTATCTTTATATGTCATAAACATGGGCAAAATTTTAGAAGGGTTCACTCCAAAGAGATCATCCTCCTGGTATATTGGTATTTTAGGTCATTTTTTCTTAATTGAGCTTTTCTCAGTTTTCTTTGACTTCTGAATCAAGTAGAATTATTTTCTTAAATAGAAAAAATACAAATTATTAATAAAAAACTCTGTTAGCCAATTGCACAGAATTTTCTTACAATTAACATAAACAGGGAAACAGCTAGCAATTCATGAAAATAAGCCTTTTTGATCTAGCATCATAAAGTAATTTATAGCAACTTAAAAGACAAATAAGTACAGTTCTTATTTATATTCAATTACTGTTTTGTTTTTATACTGATCCTATGTTGACCTTTTGCAAATAGAGGATTTTAAGATTTACTTGTAAAGAGAGAGAAAGTGGTCGCATAGTTAGCTATTAACCACAGCATTAGTTAAGTTAAATACAAGGTGGCCTTTAGAAAACATTTTCTAAAATGGTGTATTTTGATAGTACTTGTATATCAGAATATTGAAATCACACTTAGAGTGCAGAGAAATAACTGCTTTGTTCATCTACAGTAAGAGTTCTTAAACTTGATACTGTGTATGTACTGGATGAGCAGACCCAGACAACACTTCAGAAGGTATTTTTATGCTATATACTAGAATAGAAGTTTGAGTACTATAGGGTATTTTTCTAACTGACTTCAAAAGAATTTTGGTAAACAGTCTTTTCTGTGCCTTTAACTTTATTTATATTTATGCTTTTGTTTGCATATGGTGAGATTATTGTTCTCGTACTCAACATTGAACTGAAATTAACTATAAACACCAGGAGGTAGGGCACAGCATTATATTATTTTCAATTAAAAGAGGGGAGGGAGGGCATTGTTTACATTTTCTTAGTCACCCAGTGCACTCAATTAATCATTTCAGATATTCCACTTAGAGCCTAACTAAATCCTTATGGCTTTGATAGTTTGAAACAAATGCCTTTAATAAAAAGCACATCATCCAGGATATGTGTTAATAATTATGTTTTGTATTCAAATAGGGAGAAAGAAACAAGATACTGGAGGTTAATTTACTGATGAAGGGAGGAAAGTTGACTTAAGGAATCCTAAATACGAGGTCATGTTACTTCAAGGAGAGAATTTAGTTAAAATGGTAGTGCTCCCAGATGCTTTTTAAAGCAAAGCAAATACATTTATATAAAAAAATATATATATATATATATATTTATTTATTTATTTATTTTTGGCTGCATTGGGTCTTCCTTGCATGCAGGCTTTCTCTAGTTGTGGTGAGCATGGGCTACTCTTTGTTGCAGTGTGCAGTCTTCTCATTGTGGTGACTTCTCTTGTTGCAGAACATGGGCTCTAGGCACACAGGCTTCAGTAGTTGTGGCACGTGGGCTCAGTAGTTGTGGCTTGTAGGCTCTAGAGCACAGGCTCAGTAGTTGTGGCACACAGGCTTAGTTGCTCCACAACATGTGGGATCTTCCCAGACCAGAGCTCGAACCTGTGTCCCCTGCATTGGCAAGCGATTCTTAATCACTGCACCACCAGGGAAGTCCCGCAAATACAACTTTTTTTTAAGATTCTCACCTTCAATGGCTGCCTTCAGGAATTTCTAGTGATAATGCTCCAAGAATAACAAAATCACAGTGGCAAAAACAAAGAAACAAAAATAATAACAACAAACAAAACACAAGCCATCATGAATGACAGAAAAAAATGGCAAAGCAGAGATGCACAAAGATTTCAGATACTGAAATTATCAAGCATAATGTTAAAAATATAAGGCAATAAGAAGAAATTAAAAATATGAGTAAAGGGTAAGGGGTTAAAAATTCACAAGCATATATGAATACAATGTAAATGCATGTAAAAATCCTACAAATTAAACAGAGCAATTTTATATAAATAGTATTAACAGTGGACTACAAGAAGCTGCAGGGAATTTATATCCTGAAAAATTGATGTAAAGAAATTATCAAAATTATAACAGAAACAAAGAGGTTAAAAACATGAAAACATTGAGTAGAGACATAGAGAGCAGAGAGAAGGTGTAATATACATGCATTTGGGGCTTCTGAAGGAAAAGAGAAAGAAAATGAAAGATAGAATATTCAAGAAAAAGGATGAGAATTTTTCATAAATAATTAAGTATAATATGCCAGTGATTCGACAAGGCTGCTGAATCCCCTCAAAAATATAAAGAGAAATACACACCTAGATACAACAAAATAAAATATAGAACACCTAACACAAAAAGAAAATTCTAAAAGCAGCCAGAGAAAAAATGACGATTAACTTCTGTGGAATTGATATTAAAGTGACTCCTGAACTTTCCAATAGAAATAGTGGAAGCCAGAATACAATGGAGTAACATCTTCAACACACTATGAGAAAATGAATGTCAACATCAGATATTATATGAAGGCAAAATACCTTTCAAAAGTTAGAACCAAATAACATTTTAAACAAAACATTTTAAAACTAACAAATTTACTGAGAAAATAAAAATTAAAGGATATACATAAAGATATAAGGGCAATTATCCTAAACAAAATGTCTGAAATGCATTAAAGTATACTTTGTAACAAAAGTTATAGATGTGACATTTAATCCAAGCTCTTAAATATCTTGCTTTTTAAAATAAATAATGTTGCCATTAAGTACAACTCAAAACAATGAAAGAAAAAATAATGGGTGTGGAGAAGATCATGAATTTATTTTTTATTTTTGTTCAGCTTCAAGTGCCTTTGAGAGATCCATGCCAAAATGCCAAGTACAAAACTCATGAGAGATCTCTGGGCTGGAGATAAAATATGTGAATAATATGCTTACAAGTGGTCATTGGCAATAATGGGCATGGATGAGATCACTCTAGGAGAGGATGTAAAATGAAAAGGAAATAGACTAGGACTTGGCATTGAAGAACTGCAACATTTAATAAAGAATCTTGCTTGTGAATTGAACATTTGAATTTAGGTTTTTAAAGTGATTTTTACTTCTTAGAGATTTAGTTCATATTAATATATTTCTCTATCCAATGTTAATCCCAATTTCTTCCCCTCAATATGATATTGGGCCAAACAATGCTCTAGAGTCCATAAAGCTCCTAAAATTAGATGTAAATATAAAGTATTACATTATTGAAAATCATTAGTCAATTCAATGACTCTTAATTGTATTAATAAAACACATTAAATAACTGATCCATGATTCATTTATCACTTCTCCAAGGAAAATTGCCAAGCCTACATTTCATGCACCTATCAAAAGTCACTAATTAGCATTGCCACCCCTGTACTTCCCAAATTCCCATTCCGGGGGGGTGGGGAGAGTAGTTCTTTGGCATTGAGAGAACATTTGATAGCCTTGACCACCCAAGCTCAGTGGGTGTCAACTAGGAGATGATCTAACTGAAAACTCTACACAGGATATCAAATTTGTAAACTATATAGGTGTAAATTTTATTTTTTTCTTGATAAATGGCACATTCTTGCTGTTTTCAAACCCAAGATTTTTAGTGCCTCTTTTCAAACATAAGCTATGTTTCCTCTTAAGCTCCCTCATCTAATTATACTTAACCTTTCATTACTATCTGTGCAAAAGTTCCCTTCCAGACCAGCTAACATGGTTGTTTTCCTGTTGATACATTTTGAGTGTTTGTTCTTGAACTTTGTGTAAGTCTTTGCTCTAGACTGGAACCAACTCCACCCTTTCCCCAGCCATTTTCTCCTCCAAACTTTAAAATACCTATTTAAAAATCCCTGGTAGGTGCACTCATTTTGACAATTATTGGACTTCAGTCATCTCAATGACTAAAGATAGTCATCTCAATGAGCTCAATGTCTCTTTCAGAACTTAAGTACATAATTTCTTCTATAGGCATTTGGCAGATTTTCTGTCCTACATTTTAACATGTATTTGCCCTGTATTTCCCCCTTCTGTATAAATTTTAGTTACTCTTAATATTTTTCATAGGACCTAATAAAATGCCATTCACAAATCAGGAAACAGCAAAACATTCGTTATTATCTATTCTGGTTGATCACTGAATAGTAGCTTGTTTTTCTAACCTATTCACTTTGAGAACCATCTGATTTCTAAAATTTGATAGCATTTTATGTATAGTCTTTTAGCTGTCCAGTGGGGAAAAGCTACATTTATACAATGTAAACTTTTATCTGTGATACTATAAAACAGGCACACTAAATAGTTGCCGTAATAAAGAGTCTTAAAATATGTAGCAATCCAGAAGCTAATCTGATTGAAAACACTTCAGCATCTTACTTTAGAGTGATAGGCTTGACTATGTGCAAATTGTTTAGGAAAAGTCCCTAGGTAGTTAGTTGAGAACTCAATACTTGCCTTGGAAAGAGGCATCATAAATAAAGATATGCTTCCTTGATTTATCAATGAATATTTCTGCTCTTTCTTTTGAATAGTAAATCATGTTGAGAAAATACACACATATAAATGTGTCAAGGCATATTATGGCATGACAATAGATTGTCAGCATGTTTACAGATGCCATTATTATAGTAAATGGATGATTGATGAAAAGAGGCACTGACCTAGAATTAAAAGAAAAAAAACTTTAAAAAGTTGTTCCAAATTCCAGGCAACTACATTCAGTAATATTCATAGGGCCACAGTGGTTAGATGTTGTATCTGTTTGCAAAAAATATAATGGCATTTGACAGATGTCATAAGATTTTCAACACAATAGCATAGCTAATAAGGGAACTTATAATAACTTTAAAAAAAATGTTTTAGTGGCTGAATTTAGATTGTCATTACTTCCAACTCTCTAATAGTATTGAGGGGATACATGGTCACCTGAAAAGTACTTTATGCTATTTTAAAGGAAGTTATTATACATTTCTAAAAATCTCACATCAAAGGCATTAAATATGTTGTATAAATATAAATATGCTGTATAACAAGCTGTACAGAGGTCAAATGAAATACAACTATAAAACAAATAAATTAACCATCTCCTCTTATAAATAAACCATGTCCACTTATGATTGGTTAAATGTAAAAGAATAACTTGGTACTAAATGGGACCTTATTTAATTCATGTTCAAGACTGTTCAGGAACATAATTTATAAGTATTCTTAACACAAATACAATGAAATCTACAAATATCTACTGCTAATGTACAGCAAAGAGAATTTGTGGTAGAGTAATATACTTTTGCAACTAATTAAGAGAAAATATGGAAATGTAATTCCACTAGGGCTAGTAGCTACTGATACTGCCTATTTTCATATTCAATTTTCTTTGCTCCTGAATGGCATTTTTTGATATTGTACTAAAAATAGATTTTCCCCTTGACAGGAAAAATCTTCCAAAATAAATAAGATGTTATTAAAAATGAAAACAAAATTATTAAATGTTAGATTGTATTTGTGTGCAAATAAGGATTATTTCTAGGCCTATTCACATCTGTTTCATATTTTACTTTCTCTTTTAGTTATTATTTTATTAGTATGTTCTATGTCTTAGAGGGCACATATGCATGTGCATGCCTTAGTAAGAGGAAGGATGGATTTTGAGTGGCAGAAAAGTATCTTTTCTATAACATTGTCTTAGTGGTGAAAAACCAGTTGTGTTTCCCATGTATCACCCAATTATTTTCCATAAAATATTTCTATAATTATTTTTATGCTCCATATAATTGAATATGTAAAAATTTCATCATTGCTCAGTAAGATCATTGTAATAGTATTTTAAGGCTGCTGATATTAAATGCATATTTTAAAGCTCTCATCATAGTCATTTTGATCTATATCTTAATTCATTCCATGTTGCCTTAATGAGTTGATTGTGCTCATGAAATAATGTCTGGAAGTTTGTTTAGAGTGCTTGCAAATGGTTTACTTCCTTTTCTTTTATCTGTTAAGCGCATATTGCATTTTGAAGAATATCTAACAGCATGATTGACACAGTATTTCAACTTCAGGATAAATTCATTTTATGCAAGAAAAAATAAGTTACATAACAACATATTTAAAATCATATGAGATAAGTAGGGAAAAAAACCCAGGCTGAAAGAGGAGTTTAAATGCTTATGATTCTGTTGTACCTTTGGGGTTTTTATTAGCAAAGGGCAAAATATGAATTGAAAACCAAAATGTCCTACATCCAAAGATTTAGCATAGTCTTATATACACATCAGTTATTTAATAAGTGTTTACTAAAACTGATGATGTCTAAATATTCTTCCAAATGTTTTTAATGTTGAAAGATGTTTTCTATGCCACCTACAAAATTATTTTATTTTCAGTATACTGTAGATAAAAAAATAATTATATAGTGTTAGTACCCTGAAATTTATCTTCTGAAGTCCTTCCCATATAGAGGCAAATCTTTATTGATTTTGTGATTTAAGCATAGGCCAGAGTACTCAATACAATCTCCCACTGGCTTTGTTGAATTGCACAGCATATTATGTTTTTCACATTGTTACAATATATTACTTTTCCCAGAGGAATACATCAGCTTGTAGACTTTCACTTACTTCCTATTATCTATAAAATATCTGCATAAGATTTTTAAATTTTCTTTAAGAAAACTACCTAAAGTAGAGCTCAATAATTTTCCTCCAACTTTCTTAAAATTCTTTTTGCTGCCAACTTCCCTATCTTCATAGGTTGCCTCCTTATGTTCCTGATCTCAAGAGTTCATAATTTTGTAATCCATTCTACACTTTTTCTTTTAGCCAAACAACAATATCCACAGGTGTCAACAAAAGTTCTGTTTATAGGAGCAAATGCCACTGAAAGGAGAATATTATTCAGTATGTTTAAAAGTTCCATATGATAATTTATTTGAATTCCCTTTTCACTATTTTAAATAATTTTATTGAAAATCAGGACAGAAGCATATTTTATTGATATTGTTTTCCTAAATAAACTCAAGAATATTTTAAACATGCACATAATATCCATATCATTTTAATAATAAGTACATGGGTTTTAGAATGCTAAGACAAAAATTAGAAGAAAATAATAATAAAACTTGTAAAGGCAGGAATAAAAAAAGGTCATTAGTACTATAGTAATCTTACTAATGTATTTAATACTCTATCAAAAAATCACAAAAGCAATAAAATAATATTTAGAATATTACTGTAACAATATGAAGATACTCAGGAAAAAAGCTTACAACTTTGAAATACATTTAAATATATAAAAATAGGTAAAGAAGATACAAAAGTGTGCATTTTCAAAATAACTAGTGTTGACTGAAATTCCAGGGAGTACTAGGAACTAAAATTAGAAAGAGTTGCTTGTTTTATGGTCGTAGAATATTCTCAATTATACAATTGCCAATATCTTTAAAGAACTGATTGTGATAATAATATTACAAATAGTACTGTTTTCAACAAATATCATACTTACAAATCTAGCCTAAACATTTTTTATTAGTAAGAAACAAATTATATCTAAATTTTCTTAATATCAGAGTTTCAGGCTTGTGTTCCCTCCAAATTTCTATGTTGAAATCCTAATCCCCCAATGTGATGGTATTTGGAGATGAGGCCTTTCAAAGGTGATTAGGTCATGAGTGTGGAGCCCTTATGAATAGGATTAGCACCCCTATAAAACAGACTCCAGAGAACTCTCTAGCCCCTTCTGCCATTTGAGGACACAGCAAAAGGATGACCTATGATGTCTGGTGAGGAAGCAGACTTCCAAGACACCATATCTGTCACAATCTTGATCTGGGACTTCCTTGCCTCCAGAATTGTGAGAAATAAATGTTTGTTTCAGCCATGCACTCGATGGTATTTTTGTTATAGCAGCCCAGACTAACTAAGACAAGGCCGGAGCCCCTTCTCTTTCATCTGAATTGATTCATTTTTATACTTAGCATTCTTTCATTCAGTAGGTATTTATTGAGACCCCATTATATGTTGAAGGGAGAAGATGCACTGATTTCATCATGCTTGTGACAAATAACCCCAGCCCCACCACAACCACCTATGTCATCTATCTTTGCCTTTTATTTCTATTTCCAGATCAATGTTTTCCCTTCTTTCCAATGAAATTTAGTTTCTCTAAAACACATGATACCAACTCTCTCTGCACATTGCAAATACACACCATTCTCCCTGTTATGCTCTCTTTCTTGAAGACATTTGAATTCTGTTTTCTAGATTTTTATTCATTATTACACAGGCCTTGTGATTTTATTATTCATTATGATTGTCCCAGCACCCTGGTCTTTTATTTTCTTGACTTCCTCACCTACAGTGATCTTATTCCTAACCTTTTCTCACCTCTCGATGCCTACATTCATATCTTAAACATTACGAATAATGTCACCACATTCAGGCCTCAACTGAAATCATCCTTCTCTGTGACTACCCCCTCTTTCTGGTTCATTTCTTTTAATACTATCCTTCTATAAAATTTGAACTCTACCAGGCACTATCATATTAACTTTTTTCATATCATCACTTACATTCATAACTAGCATCTTAAGTTATTATTGTGGTAAATGTTAACATGAGTCCTACTCTCTTAGCAAAGTGTTAAGTGTAAAATATGATTTTGTTAGCTATAGGCATAATGTTGTCCAGCATATCTCTAGAATTTATTCATCTTGAATAACTGAAGTTTAAATCCATTGAAGAGCAACTCCCCATTTCCATCTCCTCCAAACCTTTGGCAACAACCATTATATTCACTATTTCTATGAATTTGGCTATTTTAGGTACCTCATATAAATGGAATCATGCAGTATTTGTCCTCCTGTGACATATTAGAATTTACATCCAGAAGTGGAACTTCTGAATCATGTGGTACTTCTATTTTTTTTTTTTTTTTTTTTGCGGTACGCGGGCCTCTCACTGCTGTGGCCTCTCCGGTTGAGGAGCACAGGCTCCGGACGCGCAGGCTCAGCGGCCATGGCTCACGGGCCCAGCCGCTCCGCGGCATGCGGGATCTTCGCGGAACAGGACGCGAACCCGCGTCCCCTGCATCGGCAGGCGGACTCCCAACCACTGCGCCACCAGGGAAGCCCGGTACTTCTATTTTTAATTTTTTGAATAACTACCATACTGTTTTCTAAAGTGGCTGCACCGTTTTACATTCTGACCTGTAGTACAGAAGAGTTTGTTTTATAATGGCCATCCTAAAATGTGTGAGGTGATATCTTGTATGGTTTATTTGCATTTCCCTGATAATTAGTGATATTGAGCATATTTTCATATACCTGTTGGCCATTTGTATGTCTTCTTTGGAGAAATATTGCTTGAAGTCCTTTGCCCATTTTAAAAATCAGGTTGTTTTGTGGTTTTCTTCTATTTTGCTATTAAGTTGTAGGGGTCCCTTTATATAATTTAGATATTAACATTTTATCAAATACGGGGCTTGAAATATTCTCTCCATTCTGTAGATTGTCTTTTCACTTTGTTGTTTCCTTTGCTACTCAGAAGCTTTTGAATTTGATATAGTCGCACTTGTCTATTTGGCTTTTATTACTATATTTGTGTATTCTTTAATTTCTTTCATCAATGTTTGTAGTTTTCAGTGTACAAGTCTTTTACCTCTTTAGATAAGTTTATTTTTCATTATTTATTCTTTTTTATGCTATTGTAAATACAATTGTATTCATAATTTATTCTTTAGATAGTTCATTGTTAGTGTATAAAGATGCAACTGAGTTTTGTATGCTGATTTTGTATCCTGCAACTTTGCTGAATTTGGTTATTACTTCTAATTGTATGTGTGTGCAATCTTTAGTTTTGTACATACAAGATCATGTCATCTGCAAACAGAGATAACTTTTTTCTTTCCAATGTGGATGACCTTTTGCTTTTTCTCGTCTCATTGCTCTGGCTAGAACTTCCAGTACCATACTGAATAAAAGTGGCTAGAGTGAGTACCCTTGCCTTTTTCTTCATCTTAGAAACTTTTGTTTCATGTGCTGTCATGGTAAGTCACCATTTTGTATGCCACCTCACCATCCTTGGCTTCTTTCTTCCTCCACTGTACTTTTATTTTTGAGGTGATTTGTTATATGACAAGAGCTGTCTACTAAATCTCTCAGAGGCTGTCACTTAGTAGCCACAGTGATGCTTTTTAATGATAATTCAGATCATATCACTTTCTTCCTTAAAATATCCAATGAATTTAAATTATAAATACAACATACGGACAATGGAACCTACATAATCTAGTCTTTAGTTTCCTCTTGTCTATACCACCTATGGCTCTATCCCTACTGGCGTTCCTATTCATCTTTGAAAATATAATACTAATTCTTTCTTCAGCATTTTTGCCATGCCATTCTGTATTCTTGGATCACTCTATTCCAGATTTTTGCATGGCTCACTTTTTTGTGGTTTAGGTTGCTGCTCAAATGTAACCTTCGTAAGAAGGCCTTTTCTAAACACTCTATTTAAAATTGTACCTATTTCCATTCTATTTTCTATCTTGCTGTGTGTTTTTTTTCCCATAGCTCTTATCACTTCTTGGCATTCTATTCATACCAATGTATTCAATGTATTGTTTCTGGTGTACTAGAATATAAGCTCTAGGTAGGCCTGGACTTTATCTTTTGTATTCACTACTGGATTACTAGTGACTAGAAGAGTGTCTGGCATTTAGTAAGCATTCATAACTATTTTCTGCATGAATAGCATGGGAACAATATGGCTGAGAACTTATACCAGGAGAAAAATGGGAGTAAAAACATTCCAGGTAATGTGAATAATACATGCTTAAAGTAGCAAGCATACTGGAAGTTTGAGTAACTGAAAGAACACCAGGTTAACAGGATATGTGGTGAGCAAAAGGAAAGTACACATGGAAAGGAGTCCTTAGAGAGTCTATACTAGTTAAAATCTGGATTATGCTAATTGTCAAAGTCCATACTATGGGCTTTATCTATGAATTTTATCTGAAATGAATCAGGAAGCCATTGAAAGATTTTAAACAGTAGAATGACATGTACCCATTATGTTTTAAAAGTATTTCTGAAGAAATAGTTATTTGTATAGAAACACAAATCATTTTACAAATGAAACTCAAAAGAGAAATGGAAAATCTCTGCTGTGATATTTACCTGTTCTAAAAAACTGTATAAGAGACTATACATATATACCTGGGATTTCAGTTGAAAATTATAAAGCAGGGTGATAACACAGGTAAGACAATGAACAATAAAATTTGCTACATCATTAAAAAAAACATGGAATATTTACTGCAGTTTACTGTCCTCATGGGTCTGTATCCTAAAAATTTGTTCTCAGAGTAACATGCCCATATGGAATAATGATTGTTTATATGTGAGTTTATTTTAATCATTAAGATGGCATCTTTCATATCTCTTCTAAACGGAAAAGCGTATCTTGTAAAAGGAAAAGAAAAAATAATTTCCCATAAAAACATTGATATATCAGAAAATCCCTGCTACCTCAGTGTTTGTATGTGATTATCATCCATTATTATATATTAACATGCTTTTTTATAGTGCCTGAACACTATTTAAAGACAATTAAATATTGTTTGTCTCAAAAACAGCAGTTATTTCTTGAAATATATGTCCTCAATAAATCACAAAAAATGATTTAACAGATGGCACTAATATCAACACAGAACTTTCAGCAGCAGTATCAGAGTTTGACTTCTGGTTTCTAAAGAAAATACCAACATCATTATTGAAAAAATTAAATGCTTTCTCCTTCTCTTTCTCCTCCACACTTTGGGCCATATCAACATTTATAAACCATGAGTAGGTATGCAATTTAGAGTTAGAGATGTAGACATATATCTGTATGTCATAAACATAGACAATGATACATTCAGCTTATAAATCAACTCCTAACTGAAACAATTAATTCCTATGATAATTCCAGCATGCTAACCCTTTACCACAGCTATTAAAGAATTTGTCCCTAAAGCATGTTTATTTGACTAGGGTAGAAGAAACAGACTTGAAAACAGTCAGGAATGTGGTAGCTCCAGAAGGTTACTGGAACAACTTGACATCAGGCTCTGAGTAACTATTTTTCCTTGCACCACTTTTTCTAGATTCTTAGTCCCTAGACTAGAGAGAGGAATTCTATTGCCTGAGCACTCCTTGGCATTGAGACTATGAGTCTAGTGGAGAAAATCTCGAAGTATTCTATAATATTTGTAGTGAGAATAGAAAATTTTTTTCAACAATCCCATCAGGACTGGGCATAATTTGAAAATATTAATCCCTCAAAGAATACCAATTTGCTGTTAAGGAAATAAGTATTGGATGCCCACAGTAAAGGATTTGTAAAATATACCCTAAATTCTACTTTTATATTTATTTCATCTTTATTTCTATATTTCTGTATTATTTCATCTTTATATTAAGATAAAATTTTTCTATTTAACAATTAGAATATATGTTTATATTTTTATAGTCAGAATCTATTTGAATGTTTAAATCAATTTTAGTGAAAAACCCTTGGACTCTGTACTTAGTAAATCTTGAAAAACAGCCCTAATTCTTAACAGTGTTGATAAGAATATTTCTTCATAAGGTTCTTATAAAAATGAAAAGGAATTGTATTTAGGGGCAAATCATATTAGGGTTGGGATGATCATCCATACTGATTTCAGCTCTGTAATCTGGCTACTTGATTTCTAATACATATTTAACCATCCCTAATCAGTAACACATAGTACCTGAATTACTGATCATCATCAAACACTCCAACTCTCTGCAATTCGTATTTACAAATAAAAAACTAATTAAGAAAATCAATATTTATGGAGTATTTTTGAAGAACTTACTATTCATTCTTTTTTCAACATTAGGCATTCTCAAGCTTTCCCATCAATAATAATTACATGGGATAAGTCTAAATATTTAGAATCCCAGGCACTAATCCAAGAGATTCTGATTTAATAGGTCTGAGATTAGTTGTGGGAGTCATCCTTTTTATCAAAAGTCCTACTGATAGTGATGTAGGCTACCCACATTCCATCTTTGAGAAATGTTGCTTTGGTTTAGTACTACTTATTAAGCAATTTTTAAATGTTTTTGTTGTTGTTGAGAATAATTGACATACAACATTATATTAGTTTCAGGTATACAACATAATGATTTGGTATTTCTTTATATATGAAATGATCACCACAATAAGTCTAGTTAACATCCATTACCACATATAGTAACACGTTTTTTTCTTGTCATGAGAACTTTTAAGATCTACTTCCATAGCAATTTTCAAATATACAATACAGTATACATAGTCACTGTGCTGTCATTACATCCCTGTGACAATTATAACTGGAAGTTTGTACCTTTTGAAAACTTTTACCTATTTCACCTATCTCTTCATAAGGATAGGCACCTCTGGCAACCACCAATCCGTTCTCTATATCTCGGAGTTCAGAATTTTGCTTTGTTTTTAGATTACACATATAAGTCAGATTATAGGGTATTTGTCTATGTCTCTCTGATGTATTTGCCTTAGCATAATGCTCTCAAGGTCCATCCATATTGTGGCAAATGGCAAGATTTTCTTTTTTTTATGGCTGAATAATATCCTGTTTTATATATATATATAAAACATATATATGCCACATCTTCTTTATCCATTCATCTTTTGGTGGACACTTAGGTTGTTTCCATGTCTTGGCCATTTTAAGTAATGTTGCAATGAATACTGGGGTGCAGATATCTTTTTGACAGAGTGTTTTTTTTCCCTTCACATATATTCCAGAAGTGGAATTGCTGTATCATATGGTAGTTCAATTTTTAACTCTTTGAGCAAACTCCATACTGTTGCCCATACTAGCTTCACCAATGTAATTTCCTATCAGCAGTGCACAAGGGTTTCCTTTTCTTAACATCCTTGCCAACATTCGTTATCTCTTGTCTTTTTGGTAATAGCCATTCTAACAGATGTGTGGTGATATCCCATTGTGGTTTTGATTTATATTTCCCTGGTGATTAGTGATACTGTGCACATTTCATGCACCTGTTGGCCATTTGTATGTCTTCTTTGGAAAAATGTCTATTCAGATCCTCTGCCACTTTAATCAGGTTTTGTTTGTTTGCTATTGAATTTTATGAAGTCTTTCCATATCTTGGTTATTAACTTGTTATCAGATGATTTCCAAATATTTTCTCCAGTTTGTTAAGTTACCTCTTCTTTTAGATGATGGTTTCCTTTGCTCTGCAGAGGGCTTTGAGTTGATGTGGTTCTATTTGTTTATTTTAACTTTTGTTGCCATTGCTTTTGGTATCAAATCCAAAACATCATTTTCAAGACCAATGTCAAGGAGCTTACTGCCTATATTTTCTTCTAGGAGTTTTATGGTTTCAGATCTTACTTTCAAGTTTTTAATGCATTTTGAGTTAACTTTTGTGTATGATGTAAGATAGTGGTCCAGTTTCATTATTTTGCATAATAACTGGGTTGTTCAGTTTTCCCAACACAATTTATTGAAGAGACTGCCTTTTCCCCGTTGCATATTCTTAGTTCCTTTGCCATAAATTAATTAACCATATATG
>NW_020838011.1:3124577-3234447 GCF_003676395.1 Aethalodelphis obliquidens
GGTAAATGGGAGTGTTTTCTTGATTTCACTTTCAGATTTTTCATCATGAGTGTATAGGAATACAAGTGATTTCATGCATTAATTTTGTATCCTGCTACTTTACCAAATACAAGGATTAGCTCTGGTAGTTTTCTGGTAGCATCTTTAGGATTCTCTATGTATAGTATCATGTCATCTGCAAACAGTGACAGCTTAAATTCTTCTTTTCTGATTTGGATTCCTTTTATTTCTTGTGCTTCTCTGATTGCTGTGGCTAAAACTTCCAAAACTATGTTGAATAATAGGGGTGAGAGTGGGCAACCTTGTCTTGTTCCTGATCTTAGTGGAAATGCTTTCAGTTTTTCACCATTGAGGATGATGTTGGCTGTGGGTTTGTCATATATGGCCCTTATTATGTTAAGGTATGTTCCCTCTATGCCTACTCTCTGTAGGGTTTTTTATCGTAAATCAGTGTTAAATTTTGTCAAAAGCTTTCTCTGCATCTATTGAGTTGATCATACGGTTTTTCTCCTTCAATTTGTTAATGTGGTGTATCACATTGATTGATTTGCGTATATTGAAGAACCCTTGCATTCCTGGGTTAAAAGCCACTTGATTGTGGTGTGTGATCCTTTTAATGTGCTGTTGGATTCTGTTTGCTAGTACTTTTTTTTTTTTTTTTTTTTGCGGTACGAGGGCCTCTCACTGTTGTGGTCTCTCCCGCTGCAGAGCACAGGCTCCGTACGCGCAGGCACAGCAGCTATGGCCCATGGACCCAGCCTCTCTGTGGCATGTGGGGTCTTCCCTGACCGGGACACGAACCCGTATCCCCTGCATCGGCAGGTGGACTCTCAACCACTGCGCCACCAGGGAAGCCCCTGTTTGCTAGTATTTTGTTGAGGATTTTTGCACGTATGTTCATCAGTGATATTGGCCTGTAGTTTTCTTTCTTTTTGACATCTTTATCTAGTTTGAGTATCAGGTTGATGGTGGCTTCATACAATGAGTTTGGGGGTGTTCTTCCCTCTGCTACATTTTGGAAGAGTTTGTAAAGGATAGGTGTTATCTCTTCTCTAAATGTTTGGCAGAATTTGCCTGTGAAGCCATCTGTGCCTGGGCTTTTGTTTGTTGGAAGATTTTAAATCACAGTTTCAATTTCAGTGCTTATGATTGGTCTGATCATATTTTTTATTTCTTCCTGGTTCAGTCTTGGCAGGTTGTGCATTTTTCAGAATTTGTCTATTTTTCTAGGAGGTCCATTTTATTGGCATACGGTTGCTTGTAGCAGTCTCTCATGATCCTTTGTATTTCTGCAGTGGCAGTTGTTACTTCTTTTTCATTTCTAATTCTGTTGATTTGAGTCTTCTCCCTTTTTTTCTTGGTGGGTCTGGCTAATGATTTATCAATTTTGTTTATCTTCTCAAAGAACCAGGTTTTAGTTTTATTGATCTTTGCTATCATTTCCTTTTTTTCTTTTTCATTTAATTCTGATCTGATCTTGATGATTTCTTTCCTTCTGCTAACTTTAGGGGTTTTTTTGTTCTTCTTTCTCTAATTGCTTTAAGTGTAAGGTTAGGTTGTTTATTTGACATGTTTCTTCTTTCTGAAGGTAGGATTGTATTGCTATAAACTTCCCTCTTAGAACTGCTTTTGCTGCATGCGATAGGTTTTGGGTCATCCTGTCTCCATTTTCATTTGTTTGTAAGTATTTTTTGATTTCCTCTTTGATTTCTTCAGTGATCTCTTCGTTATTAGGTAGTGTATTGTTCAGCCTTCATGTGTTCGATTTTTTTACAGATTTTTTCCCGTAATTGATATCTAGTCTCATAGTGGTGTGGTCAGAAAGCATACTTGATGCTATTTCAATTTTTTAAAATTTACCAAGGCTTTATTTGTGGCCCAAGACATGATCTCTCCTAGAGAATGTACCATTAGCTCTTGAGAAGAAAGTGTATTCTGTTGTTTTTGGATGGAATGACCTATAAATATCAATTGTCTTTCTTGTTTAGTGTATCATTTAAACCTTGTTTTTCCTTATTTATTTCCATTTTGTATGATCTTTCCATTGGTGAAACTGGAGTGTTAAAATCGCCTACTATGATTGTGTTACTGTCGGTTTCCTCTTTTATGGCTGTTAGTATTTGCCTTATGTATTGAGGTGCTCCTGTGTTGTGTGTATAAATATGTACAATTGTTAAAAATTCTTCTAGGATTGATCCCTTGATCATTTTGTAGTGTCTTTGTCTCTTGTAATAGTCTTTATTTTAAAGTCTCTTTTGTCTGATAACGAGAATTGCTACTTCAGCTTTTTCTTGATTTCCATTTGTATGGAATATCTTTTTCCATCCTCTCACTTTCAGTGTGTATGTGTCCCTAGGTCTGAAGTGGGTCTCTTGTAGATGGCATGTATACGGGTCTTGTTTTTGTATCCATTCAGCCAGTCTGTGTCTTTTGGTTTGAGCATTTAATCCATTTACATTTAAGGTAATTATCGATATGTTTGTTCCTATTACCATTTTCTTAATTGTTTTGGGTTTGTTACTGTAGGTCTTTTTTTTCTCTTGTGTTTCCTCCCTAGAGAAGTTCCTTTAGCATTTGTTGTAAAGCTGGTTTTGTGGTGCTGAATTCTCTTATCTTTTGCTTGTCTGTAAAGGTTTTAATTTCTCTGACAAATCGGAATGAGATCCTTGCTGGATAATCTTGGTTGTAGGTTTCTCTCCTTCATCACTTTAAATATGTCGTGCCACTCCCTTCTGGCTAGCAGATTTTCTGCTGAAAGATCAGTGGTTAACCTTATGGGGATTCCCTTGTGTGTTATTTCTTGTTTTTCCCTTGCTGCTTTTAATATTTTTTCTTTGTATTTAATTTTTGATAGTTTGAGTAATATGTGTCTTGGCGTGTTTCTCCTTGGATTTATACTGTATGGTACTGTCGGTGCTTCCTGGACTCGATTAACTATTTCCTTTCCCATATTAGGGAAGTTTTCAACTATACTCTCTTCAAATATTTTTTCAGTCCATTTGTTTTTCTCTTCTTTTTCATTGACCTGTAAAATTCGAATATTGGTGCGTTTAACGTTGTCCCTGATGTCTCTGAAACAGTCCTCAATTCTTTTCATTCTTTTTTCTTTATTTTGCTCTGCAGTAGTTATTTCCGCTCTTTTATCTTTCAGGTCACTTATCCGTTCTTCTGCCTCAGTTAATCTGCTATTGATTCCCTCAGGAGAATTTTTAATTTCACTTATTGTGTTGTTCATCATTTTTTCTTTGCTCTTTAGTTCTTCTTGGACCTTGTTAAACATTTCTTGTATTTTCTCCTTTCTATTTCTAAGTTTTTGGATCATCTTTCCTATCATTATTCTGAATTCTTTTTCAGGTAGACTGCCTATTTCCTCTTCATTGGTTAGGTCTGGTGGGTTTTTACCTTGCTCCTTCATCTGCTGTGTGTTTCTCTGTCTTCTCATTTGGCTTAATTTACTGTTTTTAGAGTCTCCTTTTCTCCGGCTGCGGCTGTGTAGTTCCCGTTGTTTTTGGTGTCTGCCCCCAGTGGGTAAAGTTGTTTCAGTGGGTTTTGTAGGCTTCCTGGTGGAGGGGAATAGCTCCTGTGTTCTGGTGGATGAGGCTGGATCTTATCTTTCTGGTGGGCAGATCCATGTCTGTTGGTGTGTTTTCGGGTGTCTGTGAACTTATTATTATTTTAGGCAGCCTCTCTGCTAATGGGTGAGGTTGTGTTTCTGTCTTGCTAGTTGTTTAGCATAGGGTATCCAGCACTGTAGCTTGCTGGTCGTTGAGTGGAGCTGGGTCATGGCATTGAGACGGAGGTCTCTGGGAGAACTTTGCCATTTAATATTACATGGAGCTGGGAGGTCTCTTGTGGACCAATGTCCTGAACTTGGCTCTTGCACCTCAGAAGCACAGTCCTGACGCCTGCCTGGAGCACCAAGAGCCTGTCATCCACACAGCTCAGAATAAAAGGGAGAAAAAAAAAGAAAGAAAGGGGAAGATAAAATTAAATTAAATTAAATAAAGAAAAAAGTTATTAAAATAAAAACTATTAAAAATTTTTTTAAATAAAAATGAAAGAAGGAAGGAAGAGAGCAACGAAACCAAAAAACAAATCCAGCAACGATAACAAGTGCTAAAAACTGTACTAAAAGCAAAGCAAAACAAAACAAAAAATGAAACGGACAGACAAAACCCAGGACAAATGGTAAAAGCAAAGCAATACAGGCAAAATCACACAGAAGCATATGCATACACACTCACAAAAAGAGAAAAAGGGAAAAATATATATATATCGTTGCTCCTAAAGTCCAGCTTCTCTATTTGGGATGATTTGTTGTCTATTCTGGTATTCCACAGATGAAGGGTACATCAGGTTGATTGTACAGATTTAATCCACTGCTCCTGAGGCTGCTGGGAGAAATTTCCCTTTCTCTTCTTTGTTTGCACAGCTCCTGGGGTTCAGTTTTGGATTCGGCCCCGCCTCTGCATGTAGGTCGCCTGAGGGCATCTGTTCTTCGCTGAGACAAGACGGGGTTAAAGGAGCAGCCGATTCGGGGGGCTCTGGCTCACTCAGGCTGGGGGGAGGGAGTGGTACAGCATGTGGGGCAGCCTGTGGCGGCAGAGCCCGGTGTGATGTTGCAACAGCCTGAGGCGCGCTGTGTGTTCTCCAGGGGAAGTTGTCCCTGGATCATGGGACCCTGGCAATGCCAGGCTGCACAGGCTCCCAGGAGGGGTGGTGTGGATAGTGACCTGTGCTCACACACAGGCTTCTTGATGGCTGCAGCAAAAGCCTTAGCATCTCATGCCCATCTCTGGAGTTCGCGCTGTTTGCCGCAGCTCGCGCCCATCTCTGGAGCTCCTTTAAGCGGTACTCTTTGTCCCCTCTCCTCGCACACCAGGAAATAGGTAAGAAAAAGTCTTTTGCCTTTTCGGCAGCTCGAGACTTTTTCCCGGACTCCCTCCCAGCTAGCCGTGGCACACTAGCCCCCTTCAGGCTGTGTTTACACAGCCAACCCCAGTCCTGTCCCTGGGATCCAACTGAAGCCAGAGCCTCAGCTCCCAGCCCCGCCCACCCCAGCGGGTGAGCAGACAAGCCTCTCGGGCTGGTGAGTGCTGGTCGGCACTGATCGTCTGTGCGGTAATCTCTCCACTTTGCCCTCAGCACCCCTGTTACTGCGCTCTCCTCCGTGGCTCCAAAGCTTCCCCCCTCCGCCACCCGCAGTCTCCACCTGCGAAGGGGCTTACTAGTGTGTGGAAACCTTTCCTCCTTCATAGCTCCCTCCCACTGGTGCAGATCCCATCCCTATTCCTTTGTCTCTGTTTTTTCTTTTGCCCTACGCAGGTACGTGGGGAGTTTCTTGCCTTTTGGGAAGTCTGAGGTCTTCTGCCAGTGTTCAGTAGGTGTTCTGTAAGAGTTGTTCCACATGTAGATATATTTCTGATATATTTGTGGGGAGTAAGGTGATCTCCATGTCTTACTCTTCCACCATCCTGAAGCTCATCCTTCAAGGTATTTTTTATTTCCTCTTTTGATTTCTTCTTTGACTCATTTGTTGTTCAGTAGCATGTTGTTAAGTAATGGTAAACATATCAGAGGAACATATCAGAATCATTCATGAAATGTCTTGAATGTGTAGATGACTTTAACCTCGAGAAATACCAGAATGAAGAAAGTTAGGAAGGGAAGACTGATTTGTTCATTTTGGGGAAAAAAACCCAAAAATGTAGCTGATACTAATATACACCCATCACATTTTAAAGACTTCTGTTCCAAATATTCTCTATTTTTCTGAATATAGAACTGTATCTATATAGTTAATTGAATTGAATTTCTAATGGAAATTATGTCTATGGCTTCAACATTACTACAGTATTTCTGCCCACTTCTGTTTTTTGTCTCCTCTATTCCATGCATTAAATCCAGAGCAATAGTTTTGAAATACATATTTGCTAATGCCCCTGCCCCTAGTAAAGAGCATATTTTTCTTTCCGTTATGCTAGGATAATGACTAAATTTATTAACATACACTGTTAATGAATTCACATGGGCTTCCATTCGTGGGCTCCCTACCACACACCTTTATACCCTTGTCTTTTGTGTTTTCGTTTTTTTTCTTTTGTCTGCATTGGGTCTTCTTTGCTGTGTGCAGGCCTTCTCTAGTTGTGGCGAGCAGGGGCTACTCTTTGTTGCGGTGCGCAGGCTTCTCATTGCGGTGGTTTCACTTGTTGTGGAGCATGGGCTCTAGGCACCTGGGCTTCAGTAGTTGCAGCACACGGGCTCAGTAGTTGCAGCGTGTGGGCTCAGTAGTTGTGGTGTGCAGGCTCTAAGGCGCACGGGCTCTCTAGTTATGGTACACGGGCTTAGTTGCTCCGTAGCATGTGGGATCTTCCCGGACCAGGGATAGAACCCATGTCCTCTGCATTGGCAGGTGGATTCTTACCCACTGCGCCACCAGGGAAGTCCCCTATTGTGTTTTCTGCTACTCTCCTTCCATTCCTCAATTGTCCCCTCCTCCTCAAATCTTTACAACTGTAATACCCTGAAATTTTATCAAGTAAAATTGCCTCTTTTATCAAGTAATACTTTACAACCGTAATACTCTGAAATTTTTTGTTCTAGCTCTGTGTAAAATGCCTGTGGTAGTTTGATAGGGATTGCATTGAATCTGTAGATTGCTTTGGGTAGTAGAGTCATTTTCACAATGTTGATTCTTAGAATACAAGAACATGGTATATCTCTCCATCTATTTGTATCATCTTTAATTTCTTTCATCAGTGTCTTATAATTTTCTGCATACAGGTGTTTTGTCTCCTTAGGTAGGTTTATTCCTAGATATTTTATTCTTTTTGTTGCAGTGGTAAATGGGAGTGTTTTCTTGATTTCAATTTCACATTTTTCATCATTAGTATATAGGAATGCCAGAGATTTCTGTGCATTAATTTTGTATCCTGCTAACTTACCAAATTAATTGATTAGCTTTAGTAGTTTTCTGGTAGGATCTTTAGGATTCTCTCTATATAGTATCACGTCATCTGCAAACAGTGACAGCTTTACTTCTTCTTTTCCGATTTGGATTCCTTTTATTTCCTTTTCTTCTCTGATTTATATGGCTAAAACTTCCAAAACTATGTTGAATAAGAGTGGTGAGAGTGGGCAGCCTTGTCCTGTTCCTGATCTTAGTGGAAATGGTTTCAGTTTTTCACCATTGAGGACGATGTTGGCTGTGGGTTTCTCATATATGGCCTTTATTATGTTGAGGAAAGTTCCCTCTATGCCTACTTTCTGCAGGGTTTTTAATCATAAATGGGTGTTGAATTTTGTCGAAAGCTTTCTCTGCATCTATTGAGATGATCATATGGTTTTTCTCCTTCAATTTGTTAATATGGTGTATAATGTTGATTGATTTGCGTATATTGAAGAATCCTTGCATTTCTGGGATAAAAGCCACTTGATCATGGTATGATCCTTTTAATGTGCTGTTGGATTCTGTTTGCTAGTATTTTGTTGAGGATTTTTGCATCCATGTTCATCAGTGATGTTGGCCTGTAGTTTTCTTTCTTTGTGACATCCTTGTCTGGTTTTGGTATCAGGGTGATGATGGCCTCGTAGAATGAGTTTGGGAGTGTTCCTCCCTCTACTGTATTTTGGAAGAGTTTGAGAAGGATAGGTGTTAGCTCTTCTCTAAATGCTTGATAGAATTCTCCTGTGAAGCCATCTGGTCCTGGGCTTTTGTTTGTTGGAAGATTTTTGATCACACTTTCAATTTTAGTCCTTACGATTGCTCTGTTCATATTTTCTATTTCTTGCTGATTCCATCTTGGCAGGCTGTGCATTTCTAAGAATTTGTCCATTTCTTCCAGGTTGTCCATTTTATTGGCATAGAGTTGCTTGTAGTAATCTCTCATGATTCTTTGTATTTCTGCAGTGTCAGTTGTTACTTCTCCTTTTTCATTTCTAATTCTGTTTATTTGAGTCTTCTCCCTTTTTTTCTTGATGAGTCTGGCTAATGGTTTATCAATTTTGTTTATCTTCTCAAAGAACCAGCTTTTAGTTTTATTGATCTTTGCTATCGTTTCCTTCATTTGTTTTTCATTTATTTCTGATCTGATCTTTATGATTTCTTTCCTTCTGCTAACTTCAGGTGTTTTTGTTCTTTCTCTAATTGCTTTAGGTGCAAGGTTAGGTTGTTTATTCGAGATGTTTCCTGTTTCTTAAGGTAGGACTTCATTGCTATAAACTTCCTTCTTAGAACTGCTTTTGCTGCATCCCATAGGTTTTGGGTCGTTGTGTCTCCATTGTCATTTGTTTCTAGGTATTTTTTGATTTCCTCTTTGATTTCTCTAGTGATCACTTCATTATTAGGTACTGTATTGTTTAGCCTCAATGTGTTTATATTTTTTACAGATCTTTTCCTGTAATTGATATCTAGTCTCATAGCATTGTGGTCAGAAAAGATACTTGATATAATTTCAATTTTCTTAAATTTACCAAGTCTTTGTTTGTGACCCAAGATATGATCTATCCTGGAGAATGTTCCATGGGCACTTGAGAAATATGTGTATTCTTTTGTTTTTGCATGGAATGTCCTATAAATATCAATTAAGTCCATCTTGTTTAATGTATCATTTAAAACTTGTGTTTTCTTATTTATTTTCATTTTGAATGGTCTGTCCATTGGTGAAAGTGGAGTTTTAAAGTCCCCTACTATGAATGTGTTACTATTTCCCCTTTTATGGCTGTTAGTATTTGCCTTATGTATTGAGGTGCTCCTATGTTGGGTGCATAAATATTTACAATTGTTATATCTTCTTCTTGGATCAATCCCTTGATCATTATGTAGTGTCCTTTGTCTCTTCTAATAGTCCTTATTTTAAAGTCTATTTTGTTTGATATGAGAATTGCTACTCCAGCTTTCCTTCTATTTCTGTTTGCAGGGAATATCTTTTTCCATCCCCTCACTTTCAGTCTTTATGTGTCCCTAGGTCTGAGGTGGGTCTCTTGTAGACAGCATATATATGGGTCTTATTTTTGTATCCATTCAACCAGTCTGTGTCTTTTGGTGGGAGCATTTAATCCATTTACATTTAAGGTAATTATCGATATGTATGTTCCTATTACCATTTTCTTAATTGTTTTGGGTTTGTTATTGTGGATCTTTTCCTTCTCTTGTGTTTCTTGCCTAGAGAAGTTTCTTTAGCATTTGTAGTAAAGCTGGTTTGGTGGTGCTGAACTCTCTCACCTTTTGCTTGTTTGTAAAGGTTTTTATTTCTCCATCAAATCTGAATGAGATCCTTGCTGGATAGAGTAATCTTGGTTGTAGGTTTTTCTCCTTCATCACTTTAAATATGTCCAGCCAGTCCCTTCTGGCTTGCAGAGTTTCTGCTGGAAATTCAGATGTTAACCTTATGGGGATTCCCTTGTGTGTTATTTGTTGTTTTTCTCTTGCGCTTTTAATATGTTTTCTTTGTATTTCATTTTTGACAGTTTGATTAATATGTGTTTTGGTGTGTTTCTCCTTGCATTTATTTTGTATGGGAGTCGCTGTGCTTCCTGGACTTGATTAACTATTTCCTTTCCCATATTAGGGAAGTTTTGAACTATAATCTCTTGAAATATTTTCTCAGTCCCTTTCATTTTCTCTCTTCTTCTGGGACCCTTATAATTCAAATGTTGGTGCATTTAATTTTGTCCCAGAGGCCTCTGAGTCTGTCCTCAGTTCTTCTCATTCTTTTTTCTTTTATTCTGCTCTGCAGTAGCTATTTCCACTATTTTATCTTACATGTCACTTATTCGTTCTTCTGCCTCAGTTATTCTGCTATTGATCTTTTCTAGAATATTTTGAATTTCATTTATTGTGTTGTTCATTGTTGCTTGTATTCTCTTTAGTTCTTCTAGGTCCTTGTTAAATGTTTCTTGTATTTTCTCTATTCTATTTCCAAGATTTTGGATCATCTTTACTATCATTATTCTGAATTCTGTTTCAGGTAGACTGCCTATTTCCTCTTCATTTGTTAGGTCTGGTGGGTTTTTATCTTGCTCCTTCATCTGCTGTGTGTTTTTCTGTCTTCTCATTTTGCTTATCTTACTGTGTTTGGGGTCTCCTTTTTGCAGATGTAGGTTCGTAGTTCCCATTGTTTTTGGTGTCTGCCCCCAGTGGCTAAAGTTGGTTCAGTGGGTTGTGTAGGCTTCCTGGTGGAAGGGACTAGTGCCTGCGTTCTGGTGGATGAGGCTGGATCTTGTCTTTCTGCTGGGCAGGTCCATGTCTGGTGGTGTGTTTTGGGGTGTCTGTGGCCTTATTATGATTTTAGGCAGCCTCTCTGCTAATGCGTGGGTTTGTGTTCCTGTCTTGCTAGTTGTTTGGCATAGGGTGTCCAGCACTGTAGCTTGCTGGTCGTTGAGTGAAGCTGGGTGTTGGTGTTGTGATGGAGATCTCTGGGAGATTTTTGCCATTTGATATTATGTGGAGCTGGGAGGTCTCTCGTGGACCAGTGTCCTGAAGTTGGCTCTCCCACCTCAGAGGCACAGCACTGACTCCTGGCTGCAGCACCAAGAGCCTTTCATCCACAGGCTCAGAATAAAAGGGAGAAAAAGTAGAAAAAAAGAAAAAGGGTAAAATAAAATAAAATAATATAAAATAAAATAAAGTTATTAAAATAAAAAGTAATTACTAAGAAAAAAATTTTTGAAAAAGTAAAAAAAAACGGAGAGAACCCAGGACAAATGGTGAAAGTGAAGCTATAGAGACAAAATCTCACACAGAAGCATATACATACACCCTCATAAAAATAGGAAAAGGGGAAAAAATAATACGTCTTGCTCCGAAAGTCCACCTCCTCAATTTGGGATGATTCCTTGTCTATTTAGGTATTCCACAGATGCAGGGTGCATGAAGCTGTTTGTGGAGATTTAATCCACTGCTCCTGAGGCTGATGGGAGAGATTTCCCTTTCTCTTCTTTGTTTGCACAGCCCCTGGGGTTCAGCTTTGTATTTGGCCCTGTCTCTGCCTGTAGGTCGCCTGAGGACGTTTGTTCTTGCTCAGACAGGCTGGGGTTAAAGGAGCCGCTGATTCGGGGTCTCTGGTTCTCTCAGGCCGGGGGTGGCAGTGGTACGTATGTGGGGCCAGCCTGTGGCGGCAGAGGCTGGCGGGACATTGCAGCAGCCTCTGAGGCATGCCGTGCGTTCTCCCGGGGAAGTTGTCCCTGGATCACAGGACCCTGGCAGTGGCTGCCTGCACAGGCTCCCGGGAGAGGAGTTGTGGAGAGTGACCTGGGCTTGCACACAGGCTTCTTGGTGGTGGAAGCAGCAGCCTTAGCACCGTTTCTGGGGTCCACGCTTTTAGCCACGACTCACGCTCGTCTCTGGAACTCCTTTCAGCAGTGCTCTTAATCCCCTCTCCTCGAGCACCAGGAAACAAAGAGGGAAGAAAAAGTCTCTTGCCTCTTCTGCAGGTCCAGACTTTTTCCCGGACTCCCTCCCGGCTAGCCGTGGTGCTCGTGCGCCTTCAGGCTGTGTTCACGCCGCCAACCCCAGTCCTCTCCCTGGGATCCGACCGAAGCCCAAGCCTCAGCTCTCAGCGCCCCCCCCGCCCCCCGCAGCAGGTGAGCAGACAAGCCTCTCGGACTGGTGAGTGCTTGTCGCCACTGATCGTCTGTGCGGTAATCTCTCCGCTTTGCCCTCCGCACCCCTGTTGCCGTGCTCTCCTCCATGACCCCAAATCTAACACCCGGTGCCACCCGCAGTCTCCGCCCGTGAAGGGGCTTCCTAGTGTGTGGAAACCTTTACTCCTTCACAGCTCCCTCCCAGTGAGGCAGGTCCCGTCCCTATTCTTTTGTCTCTGTTTATTATTTTTTCTTTTGCCCTACCCAGGTATGTGGGGGCTTTCTTGCCTTTTGGGAAGTCTGAGATCTTCTGCCAGCGTTCATTGGGTGTTCTGTAGGAGTTGTTCCATGTGTATATGTATTTCTGATGTATCTCTGGGGAGGTAGGTGATCTCCACGTCTTACTCTTCCGCCATCTTCCTCAACTCCTCTCCAATTATTTTAAATTTTTATGTGTCATCATCTAGTAAGTTTATAGCTACACTAGCCTCAGTAATAAATCCTAATCCCTAGAACTATAATAAATATACACCATTCACAAAGTCAGGTTAGGTCCAAAGATGAAAATCCAGAGTATCTCAGACCTTTCAGAATTGTCCCTAAGTACCTCAGGTTTAATATTTCAACATTTTATTTTATTCTTTAGGCAAATAAGGTACTTGGTTGGCAAAAACAGTTTGTTCAGATTTTTCTGTAGGATGATATGAAAAAACTCTAACGGGCTTTTTGGCCAACCCAGTATTTCATATTTGTGTTACAAAATAAATTTTTAGTTAATGTAAAAATGATCATAATGGTTATAAGTATTTGGCTTTTATTACTCTATTTGTTTTATACTATTGTATATTGTCAATAACTCTCAACAAGTTCATGACTTAACTTCCAAAATCATCATTTATCTGCCAAATTCTCACATTTTAATGGTGATTCTTTTTTTCTGAAGCTTTAGAAATTACTCAGCTTCCTTAAATGCTATTTTCCTTTTTCATAAAATACCCTTGACTATCACCCATATTGGTCTCTTTTCCAGTTTCCTCTTTCCTACCCTTGACACATTAGGGTTTCCCCAGGGATTGGCCCTTTAGCCCTCACTTTAACTCTAGATATTTAACTGATAAAATTTTATACATTATCATGATTTGTAGCACCAACAGTGACCTATTTTTTATCTCCAGGTTATATATTTCTCCCGAATTTTAAATCAAGATGTTAAATTTATTAAATCAAATGTTTTGAGGACTTTCAATTTGCTAAGCTTTTTTGGAGAGGTTGAAGATATGGTCCCTACAAAATTATTCTTACATGCTTAGAAACTACTAATACATGAAACTCAATGTGCCCCAAAATGAAGTTAACTGAGTAACCTCTGTCCACTACTACCAAACCCCCAGAACATTCTCTTCCTCTTTTTATCCAGTTGAGATAATTGACATATAGCACTGTATAAGTTTAAGGCATATAGCATAATGACTTGACACACATATATATATAGTAAAATGATTTCCACGATAATTTTGGTTAACATCCACCATTTCATATATAGAGAAAAAAAGTTTTTTTCCTTGTCCTGAGAGCTCTCTGGATTTACTCTCTTAACAACTTTCCTATATATCATACAACAGTCTTAACTATAGGCATCATGTTGTACATTATATCCCTAGCACTCATTTATCTTATAACTGGAAGTTTGTACCTTTTGACAATCTCTATCCAATTGTCTCTCCGCTGCTCCCTGCCTGTGGTAACCATAAATCTGACCTCTTTTTCTATGAGCTTGTTTTTTGGGGTTTTGGTTATTTTTTTAGATTCTACATATAAGTGAGATCATACAGTACTTGTCTCTCTGTCTGACTTATTTTACTTAGCATAATGACCTCAAGATCCATCCATGTTGTTGCAAATGGGAGGATTTCCTTTTTCAAATAATATATTAATGGCTGAGTAATATTCTATTATATATATATGTATATATATAATTTTCATTTTCTTTATTCATCTGTCAGTAGACACTTAGCTTGTTTCCATGTCTTGTCTATTATAAATAATGCTGCTCTGAACATGAGGGTGCAGATATATCTTTGACACAGTGGTTTTATTTCCTTCTAATATATTCCAGAAGTGGAATTGCTGGATCATATTTTAGTTCTATTTTTAATTTTTTGAGCAACTTCCATACTTTTTTTCATACTGGCTATACCAGTTTACAATCCCATCAATAACACACGAGGGTTCTTTTTTCTCTACATCCTTGCCAGCATTTGTTATCTCTTTTGATGATAACCATTCTAACAGGCATGAGGTGATATCTCATTGCAGTTTTGATTTGCATTTTCCTTATGATTAGTGACATTGAGCATTTTTTCATGTTCCTGGCGTCCATTCATACACCTTCTTCAGAAAATGCTTTATTCAGGTCCTTTGCCCATTTTTCAATTGGATTATTATTATTATTCTGCTGTTGAGTTGTATGAGATCTTTATATATTTTGGATATTAACCCCTTATTAGATATATTGTTTGCAATTTTTTCGTTCTGTATGTTTTCATTTCATTGATCATTCTTTTGCTGTCTAGATAGTTTTAATCTGATGTACTCCCACTTGTTCATTTTTTATTTTGTTACTGTGGTTCTCTTGCTCTGATTACTGCTATACCAATTGTGATTTTGCCCCCAAAAGAAATATGTTTGTGTATTTTTTCTCTTACATATAAATTATTACAAAAATTCCATTACTTCTTCTGAAATCTTTCCAATTCCATCACCACTGTCACAGCTTTTCTTCAGTCCTTATGTGTTAACTAGACTATACCAACTGAGAAACTGAATATACAAATGAACACTGTCTAGACCATGTATAAAAATAGAAACCTGTCTCACAACGTGCAGCAACCTGCCCAGGAAACCAACAATTTTATGTGCAATAACCAGCCAAGGGAGCCAGCCTGTTATAAGTCAGACTTATAGGAAGTCAGAGCACTATCTGTAGTAACAATACAGGAAGCTAAATGATAACTTCTGTAACAGTTGGCCCAAAATGGCCAGGCCTTGGTTAGTAACGAATAGCTTTCCTAACTTCTATCCCAACTTAGGACCAACCAGAGAAAGCTTCCAACTTAGGACCAACCAAAGAAAGCCAAATATGTACACTAACCAATCACACAGGATGCCCATTTCTAGTTAGCCCACCTCTAGCTTCCTCATGCCAATAGCCTCCAATCAGAGCCTACCTAGAACCTTCCCTTTTTTCATTGTAAAGCATTCCTACTCCTCTGTCTGCCTTTGAGACTCAGCCAAAACAAAAGTGATGGTGGCTGACTCCCTTGCTATAGCAAGCTGTGAATAAATATCCTTTGCTTGTTCTCGTTTGGTTGCTCTTCATTTATTTCCACACAACAAAGTCCTGACTAGTCTCTGCCCATTGTCCGGATATTTCCAATTGGTTTCACTCTACAACTAGAGTGATATTTCAAAACTCAGAACCTGTATTGTCACTGATCTGCATATTTTTCAGTGGGTCCCCGTTGCCTTGGGGACTGAACTATAAAGTTCTTCAGCCGATCACAGAAGTCCACAGTCTCAATTCTTACCATTTCCCCAAGTAAAACATCTTGATGATCTTATAATATACTGAACATTTTCATTCCTCCAATTGTTTGAACAATCTGGTTTCGTTTCCTTTAATGAGTTTGTCTGCTTTATCCACCTGTTTAACTCTTTTCTTTTCCTTTGAGACTGGATTAACTTTTTCCGTAAAGAATCTTGCTACCAAGACTTATTTAACTTTTTCTCTTCTATACTCCAATAATATCCTAACGTTACTTCTACTTCACATTATTAAGATCAAACTATTTTATACACTTTTATCTGTATCCTGTTAAACTGAATCTCAAGTGTGAAGTTCTAGTTTTAATCAATTTTCTATTCATGGAAATTAGACCAATTCCTAGAGCATAGTAGGCTCTCAACAAATAATATTGGCTATTTTATTTCTGGCTTTGATTTGTTACCCATATAAATTATTTACTAACTTATTAGTAAATAATATATATAACTATATCTTAATAATATTAAATAATTATTAGTAATTGATAGCTAATGAACATAAAATATTAATGTTATTTTTCAATATAAAAATACAGGTTTTGACCATCATCAGTAATTGTATACCTCTTATCCTGATGAGCAGCATCAAAAAAACCTAACAGAAGCAATGCAGTATATATGTCCTATAGGGTTTGCTGAATATTGGGCATATTTCAAGTGCCTCCTCCCATTCACTCAAGACCATCATTTCCCAGACCCTCAGCCACTGAGCATAATAGCTTAAGCCCATGTGGTTTTGCTGCCTGGGGTGGACTAGATGTTTGTGTTAGGGCTGGGCCTTATTTTTCTATCTCTATACAATTATGTCTGCCACATGACCTCAATTCATGGTTTCTCCCACCACTTCCAAATTGAATGAAGCACCCACCATAGGGCATGAGATCTGGCGTCCTGACCAACTAAAGAAAGATTAGCACATAAATATTAGAAGCGAAATGGAGTTTTTTCCCTATGGGGAAACATTAGTCATTGTGAAAGAAGTCTAGAGAGATTTGGGCAAATAAATTTGCTCTTTTTCCTACCCCCAGTTGGCTGTATCATGCTGGGGAGATACGTCCTATGTTGCAGAGTGCGTGTACCTCTTGAACAGCTAGTTACATCTCCTTGCATTTACTGGTGAATTTAATAAAGTATCACCAGCATTGCTACTCATCCTTTCCTATTTTACCTTCCATTTCCCTCATTCTTGTTGCCCTGTGATTGTAACTCCTAAGTCAACGACTAACAATAATCTTTGCCTCAGGTTTTGTTTTATGGGGATCAAGGTCTAAAATAGGATGGATATAAATGTTAGCCTGCAAGAGCTTATAAATTAAATGAATGAAAAATGTTGTATAACCAACAGTAACAGAAATCTTGTCTTTGTCAACATGAAGTTTTTAGTCTCTTTATATTGTTACATATACATCTAGTAGGATGCTAAAGTCAAATCCCAAGAGTTTGTGCATGTATTAATACTTGTTATTCTATGCATAAGCACTGCTGAAACACTGAAAAATCTCAATAGGTATTTGCTAAGAAAAGTAAAGCTAGTGATGTGTTTACATTAAACAACCAATTTCAAAGGGCTATTTTATTCCAAATATATTTGGAATGGGTTCAAAGGATAGAAAACCTAGTGATCCCTGATTTTGTGAGCCATGCTAGTGATCTATATGCACATTTTGCTTCCCACTTACCCCTTTTCTGCATTAGTCCTTGAAAACCTCTGACTTAAAGGCTCTGAGGAAAAGCATGAACAAAAGGTATAATCAAATACAGAAAAGGAGACGTTTGCTGCAATTGATGCCTGACAAAGCTGTAAACACTTCGTGAACACTGGAGACATATGGTTGCCACAGTAGGAGTAAATAGGCCTGCTAGTGCAGAGCCCACGAAGCCAAGGATCCTGTGGAGTGTTTTGTAAGTTCTATATAGAAAGGAAGGTATTTGTTGTGTCCAAATAGGTACATGGATTGCTTCTTATTTTTTTAAAATATAAAATCCATCATTTCTACATGAGTGGCTGTTTATCCATATTGGCACTCTGGAGACACCTTAATCTACTTGAAAATGACATTGAATTTGATGTCATGATATGCTTCAAAAGAGTAGGTCTGTTCACAGACAAAGATTGCAGTTCAGCAGTACTAACTTCATGGGACAAGAAGAAAGATTTTAACTGAAGTGTGGGCGTAGGGCTGTGCATGGCTGGCTGAGTTCTCCCTGTTATCAACATGAGTGTACAAGAGAAGAAAAGAAACAAAGGTTCATTGCTAGATGGTAATAAGGGCTTCAAAATGAGTAATAAACTTGTAATTTCTAAACGCATTGATCCATAGGATTCTAATCAATTTTTCAAAATGGAAAAATATTCTGAGAAAAGAGACCATTTTATACAAAAAGAATGGATATTCTATTTTTTTGATTTTGATTTATTTACTTTTTTGTTGTTGTTCAGGTATAGTTGTTTTGCAATGTTGTGTTAATTTCTACTATACAGCAAAGTGGAGTTCCCTGTGCTGTACAGAAGGTTCTTATTAGTTATCTATTTTATACATATTAGTATATACATGTCAATCCCTATCTCGTAGTTCATCCCACCATCATAGCCACTGCCCACTTTCTCCCCTTGGTGTCCGTACGTTTGTTCTCTACATCTGTGTCTCTATTTCTGCCTTGCAAACCAGTTCATCTGTACCATTTTTCTAGATTCCAAATATATGAGTTAATATATGATATTTGTTTTTCTCTTTCTGACTTACTTCACTTTGTATGACAGTTTCTAGGTCTATCCTCATCTCTACAAATGACCCAATTTCATTCCTTTTTATAGCTGAGTAATATTCCATGGTATCTATGTACCACATCTTCTTTATCCATTTGTCTGTCGATGGACATTTAGGTTGCTTCCATGACCTGAGTATTGTAAACAGTGCTGCAATGAGCATTGCGGTGCATGTTTCTTTTTGAATAATAGATTTCTCTGGTTATATGCCCAGTAGTGGCGTGGCTGGGTCGTATGGTAATTCTATTTTTATTTTTTAAGGAACCTCCATAACGTTCTCCATAGTGTCTGTATCAATTTACATTCCCACCAACAGTGTAGGAGACTTCCTTTTTCCCTACACCCTCTCCAGTGTTTGTTGTTTATAGATTTTCTGATGATGCCCATTCTGACTGGTGTGAGGTGATACCTCATTGTAGTTTTGATTTGCATTTCTCTAGTAATTAGTGATGTTGACCATCTTTTCATGTGCCTCTTGGACATCTGTATGTCTCCTTTGGAGAAATGTCTATTTAGGTCTTCTGCCCATTTTTTGATTGGGTTGTTTGTTTTTTTAATGTTGAGCTGCATGAACTATTTATGTATTTTGGAGATTAATCCTTTGTCTATAGATTCATTTGCAAATATTTTCTCCTATTCTGAGGGCTGTCTTTTTGTCTTGTTTATAGTTTCTTTTGCTGTGCAAAAGCTTTTAAGTTTCATTAGGTCCCATTTGTTTATTTTTGGTTTTATTTCCATTACTCTAGGAGGTGGGTCAAAAAGATCTTGCTGTGAGTTATGTCAAAGAGTGTTTTTCCTATGTTTTCCTCTAAGAGTTTTTACAGTGTCTGGTCTTACATTTAGATCTTTAATCCATTTTAAGTTTATTTTTGTGTACGGTGTTAGGGAGTGTGCTAATTTCATTCTTTTACATATAGCTCTCCAGTTTTCCCAGCACCACTTATTGAAGAGACTGTCTTTTCTCCATTGCATAGCCTTGCCTCCTTTTTCATAGATTAGTTGACCATAGGTGTGTGGGTTTATCTCTGGGCTTTCTATCTTGTTCCATTGATCTATATTTCTTTTTTCTGCCAGTACCATATTGTCTTGATTACTGTAGCTTTGTAGTATAGTCTGAAGTCAGGGAGTCTGATTCCTCCAACTCCATTTTTTTCCCTCAAGATTGCTTTGGCTATTTGGGGTCTCCTGTGTCTTCATACAAATTTTAAGATTTTTTGTTCTAGTTCTGTAAAAAATGCCATTGGTAATTTGATAGGGATTGCATTGAATCTGTAGATTGCTTTAGGTACTATAATCATTTTCACAGTATTGATTCTTCCAGTCCAGGAATGGATATTCTAATGCAATATTTCTATGTATACTAGTCATGTGCTTTTAAAACATACTTTAAAGAGCAATGAGACTTTTTTTTTTATCATTTATGCATTTTTTCAACTCTTGGTATCATTTGAAATCTGAAGCCCTATAGGTAGGTGAGAGAAAGTGAGCAGCTTACAACAGGTATTAAAACGACTATTGAATATCTGTATACTCATTTTGAAAAAGACTGTTTTCTTAGTCTATCCTAGGGCACAGAATATTGATATAAAGCTTGTGGTTAATTACTTCTCAAACACAGGTGTTCACAGTGAACTTAACTGAGGGATTTTTAAAACTTGCTCCTCGAAGTCAAGAAACATAATATATGTACTCTATCTAAACAAAAGAACTCCAGAAATTAACTAAAAGTCTATTGAAAAAAAAAGGAAAAACGTCACTTTCATGAAAGTAGAATGAAGCTTAAAGTTTTGAGGAGTGGAATGAACTCTGTTTGATAAAAGATACTCTCTAAAATTAATAATTAACTTCTGTATATTCTTCAAGTTTTGCTTTACACTAGATATTTTAAAATAAATACAGCATATAAGATCTACAGCATATAAGATCCCTCATAACCAGACTCCAGATTATAGTCGCACTTTCATCCCTCTCAACCATGTACCCGATTCTGTAGTCAAATCTCTGATCCCCAAATCCGCAGAGCATTTTATTTATCTTTGCCTTTGTTTATGCTACTTTCTTCACCTGGTAGTCCCTCTTCTATTCTTCTTCCCTCATCTACACTGTCTCCTTTTCCATCCAGCAAACTCCTACTCACTTTTAAAGGTGATATCTTCTCTATAACTTCCTGAGATCATCCCCCTTCCATTTCTCCTTCTAGGCAGAGTCAATTTTTCCCACAAATGTATCCCATTTAAATGTTAATAGTGCCTTTGTTTTAGCCCTTATCATTTTGTATTGTTATTTGCTACTGTTATTGTTATTTGAAACTACCTTATGTTTCCTGAGCTCTTTATAGAGGAAAAAAATTAATCTTGATCATTTATGTAAACTCTGCTCCTACTTACAGGGATTAGCACATGGTTATAGTGCAATAAATATTGTTGGATTGATGAAGATAGACTTTTATTACATGTCTCTTTAGTGTATATTTTCTATATGTATAGTAAGCTCATGTTTTCAAAATGATTTCTCATAAATGATTCTGTCTGTGTATGTCTGAGATTTTTATTTCTCACATAAGTGATGGCTGAATTGAACATACAATTCTAGGGTTATATTTTTTTCTTTACAATTCTGGATATAACATCTTTCTCTGATAACCAGAAGAAATTATAGGCCAAACATTGCTCTTCCTGCTTTCAGCCAATATCCTTTCCTTTTGAAAATTTTTGTCACCTTTCAGCCCAAATGCTTTGTTCTTGTCATTCACTTGGCCACATTTTGTTCTGATGTGCCTCTCTGTCCAGTGATCCATTGATCACTTCTGTGATTTTCTCATCATTCTAGTCATGTTGTTCAACCATAGTCTTTTTTAAAAACTTTTGAAGTTTTCTTTAGCATGTATCTCTGCTAGTTAAAATGTAATAAACACCCTGTAGAAGTAATGATTTTTGAGGTCTCAGGATTATGTGTAACTTTTCTTTCTAAATAACAAAAACTCAATTCAGTGTTCTGCATATATTGTCCTTCAAAACAAAATTCTTCAATAAATCAAATAATTGAGCAGTACTCTGTAGGTCACTCACCTTTTCTATTATCAGTTTCATTAAAACTAAAAGTTAGTACTGGATGCAAAAGTTTTCTAATTTTTCACACCATGCATCCTTTTAATAAAGCACACTAGGTTATGCCGAATGATTGTGTATTGTTGAATTGTTGCGGAAACACATTAGGTCATCAACAAACTTTTTTTTAATTGAATGACTTGATGTATCAATCAAAATCCTTGTCTGATTTATAGGTTTGAAAAAATTTATTGGAGCTCTGTTAGCCTGAGAGGGTACTTTTTTCCATACTCATTACCCACCTTGCTGGCATCCTGAACAGGTAAAACAAATAAATCTTACAGTGGGAAAATGGCTTTCATAATGGTAATAAAAAAAACAGGACTCTGGAATCAAGCACATTTTGATTTCATATTTACTACTTAGCTGTATGATGAAAAAGTTAATCTCATTTTTCTTATTGTAAAATGAAATCCTTCTTCATAGTGCTGTTGTCAGAATTTAACGTGAATATGTAAGTAAAAAATTCGGCACGGTAGTCAACCCTAAACATGACTTTATCTAGAAGAAAGCAAAATTTTTATAATTAACTTTTTTAGTAAACCACTCTTAACTGGAGAATTAAATAAGAACAGTCAGTGGAAAAATAGAAAGCCCTTGTCTTTGCTTTTTAAAAAATGGCACATTTTAAAGCACTTTTAAGAAGAGCTTTCACAGAAAACAAGTAGTTTTATCCCTACTTGTTGAGCCTTTTAGGGCAGAATTAAGATGTATTACTGGATGGAATCTTAGTTCTTTCAGGAGAGCTCAAAAAGAAGGCTAAATAACTGTAAACTTGGTGAAATCTAATTGTATTTCTCTGTTTTGCTAAATAAACTATTTGCTTCCTCCATCCTTTGCCATCCTCTTACACAGTTAGGGGCGTTTCCAGTCATTTGGCAATTTGTTCATAATAGGGAGAATAATGTATAATCAAAACTTGATTTCATGCCTGATTTGATTACAGGGTACTGATTAAACCAATGCTAGCAAATTTTGTTTAATTCAGTAATTAGGAGAGGGGTGATTTCCCATACATCTTTGAGAGACCAATCACTGTAGGTAAAACTCCCTGTCCTTTACGATGGGGAGGCCTGAATCAGGCTTTATATAATGTATTCATTCTGTTAAATGTAAATTTATTAACAGGTTTTTATGTTTTCCCAAGAAACTGGGACTTTTTAGGTCCTGAGTAAATGAAAGCAAAGCGGTCTCCTTGTCTCTTGAGTTTAATGACATTTATTACTTCAGAGTCTTGACAAGTCCCATTATTACATTTCACTTTTTGAAAAGCGGCTGTATGCTAAGCCTGGTACCTGACATAGCATTAGATATCTTGCCCAGTAGGTTTACAAGTTAATTCATTAAACCAAATCATTTTCATTAGAACACTGGCCTGATATGTTACCGGTACCACTAAAATAATTTTATTCTGTCCATTATGGTAAGTGATACGTCTGATACAGTTATTAAGTTAAAGTGTTCTCTCAAATTCTCATGTTCAGTTATTCTTGCCACCACTCACAATGTTGATGGCTCTCTCAGGAAGCATTACCTATAAGGATAAATTCCAACTTTGTTTCTTGGTATTGATATTCCTCCACAGTTTGGTCACAGCATACTTTTCCAACCTCTTCCCCTACTATTCTGTACCCAAATCTTCCACAGCAACCAGGCTGCCCTATTCATGTCTGAAGCTCTGCTAGGAACACTGTAGCTGCCCAATACTTCTCCTTTTAAAGAGAAGGCTTCGCCTCTCCTTTGTTTAGGCAAACTTCCTTTGTGATCAGATCCAACCCCACATTTTTCATGAAGAGTTTCCTTTCTTCTTCTCATCTGTACATCTCTTTTACACATAACATTACATTCTGATAAAAATAGCCCTTTTTCTGCTGTCCTTACTGTGCTGCTAACAGGTATCATACTTACTTCTCAGGTGACTACTCCTGGAACTTCTAATTTGGTTTTTATCTTGTGTAAGGATATAACTACTCTGTTGTAGTTTTCTCTATCCACCCAAAATGTAGCACCAAATGCATAGAGAACAGCGCTCACGTTAAAAATGTCTCAGTACTTGCATATTGTATTTTGTCTGGAGTCAGAGGAGAGGTAATGCCTCTCTACCAAAGGCACTCTTAATAAAATCAGTTCTAAGTTCTCACTTCAAAGATTGGTGGTCACTCTTCTCATTTCTTTGCTTCTATTGAGGTTATGACATGCCTTAGACCATAGTTGCTTCCAGCTATATTTTCTATAATTGTTGAGTAATGTTCCCAGGAAAAAGTGATATTTGCTAAATCCCTAACCTGTATGGAGACATCTATAAATTTGTAATTTCCAATTCAACTTTAGCTCTATGTGTGCTATATTATATATTCCTTGAATCTTCTTGAACTTCACTTCTTGGATGTACTGAACAGTGCTATTATGCTATCACTTGTACATTTTTTCAGGCATTATAGTACAAAAATATTAAACAAATTAGAAAATAATAAATTAATTAACATGAAGCCACAGTAGAATAAAGAGCAGAGATTTCACATCTTACTGAATTTAAGATAACTCAGTCTATTGCTTATTGGCTGAGTATTGGTGAAATGGTGCAAAAAAACTTTTAACCAAGGATATTTACAATAGATTTATTCACTAGGTTTTATTGGCTGAGAGCATAAGACAGGAATAAAATGTATTCAGTATATTAATAGTATAATCTATTAGATTGGTACATATATAATGTATGTTTATGTATATGCACACATATATATTAAATATTTCAGAGAAAAATAACATTATAATAGTTCCCCCAGGATGCTGAAAGAATAGGCTATGCTTATGTTAAAACTTAAAACCACAAAAAATGGGTAAGTATGTTTGGATAATTACTTCAGTAATGTAAAACAGATGATTTGCTACTTCAGTGATTTTCATGTACTGTATATTCAATAAATTCTGATAATATTAATATATTTGCAATATTTTTGGAACCAAGGATTTCAAAACTCAGTCCTGGATATTAGATGCTAATAATATTAATGAAAAGAGATGTGGCATTATATAACTATAAAATAATGTCGACTCCTCAACTCACATACTATACATGCTATTGTGATGAATTCTTAATGTGTAAATATTGCTAGGCTACAGTCCCTAGTTATTCAATCAAACACTAATCTAGGTATTGCTCTGAAGGTATTTCCATAGATGTGATTATCATCAGTTGATTTTAAGTAAAATAGAATTTTCCAGATAATCTGGATATGCCTGATTTAATCATTTGAAATGCCTTAAGATCAGAGCTGAAGTTTCCCTGATGAAGAAGAAATTCCACCTGTGGACCACAGTTTCGGCCATGGCTAGCAGGGTCCCACACTGCCTTTCCTGACAGATAGCCTTTCCTGACAGCCTGCCTCATACATTTTGGGCTTGCCCAGCCAGCCCCAAGATCCCGCAAGCCAGTGCCCTGCAATCGGTCTCAATTTATATCTACTGTTGGTCTGTTTCTGTGGTTGAAGCTTGACTGATGGAACTGTGCACACTCAGTGTGTGTATGTGTGTATGCACTTATATACAAATATGCAAGTATGTAGGTTTATACACACACACTCAGATCTGTTAATAGAGTAAGCAGATAATCCACTTAGGGTAGATAATATGTTCACTCGATAGGGTGGCTTTTTTATGCTTAAAACAGAATGGTGGCCAGCAATTAGCCAGGTAAAAAAGGTGGGCGGTGGACTGAGTATTATGAGCACATGAATCAGTGTGTGCAAAGGCTTGGAGAGCAGAATGAGTAGGGTGCTGTCTGGAAATGTAAGATGGCTATGGAACCAAGACTACAAGTTGGAGAGGGTCAAGAGACTAGACCGGTACTGGCCAAGTCCCAGGGAATTTAGCCTTGCTCAAAAATTTGTATTTTGTCCTAGTGTAATGTAGTTAAAACCTGCATCTATACCTTCTGGTGTCTGTGACCTTAGGCAAGTCCCTTTAGCTTTGGTAGTGTCAGAACTTTTTTAGTTTTGCCTTGAATATTAGCTTTCCTGCCACTACTTTTAAAAATATATAACAAAGTGGTTTGTTTTCTAAAGTCCTAACATAGTAGGTATGCCCAGGCAAGTTGGTTAATAGATGAGTGTCCAGGGCTCTTGTAGAGAAGGAGGACAGCATCTCACACTTATTACTTAGGAACACAAAAGGTGGCTCAAACCCATCACACCACCATATGTTGACAGCTGAGAACACTGAAAAGGCAGGAACCAGGATAGAAAAGTCTTCTTTTCAAGTTCCTGAAAACTGCAGCCCAAGGTGGCACTGGTGGCCTATTTATTCCCTGGAGCTCTGGAAGAGTTCTGTTTATGTAATTCTAGGCAGAAAATGTATGTTTTATCTTGATAAAGAGGGATAGTTTATGATTAGAGGAATATTTCCTTAGTGTTTGTAATTGAAATAGAATTGACATATAAAGTTAGTTTCAGGTGTACAACATAATGATTCAGTATTTGTATATATGCATATGATCATCATCACAATAAGTCTAGTTAATACCCATCACCACACATAGTTACAAATTTTCTTTCCTTGATGTGAGAACATTTGAAACCTACTCTATGAGGAGCTTTCAAATATACAATACAATATTAACTATAGTCACCATGCTCTACATTACATCCCGTGACATTTATTTTATAAATGGAAGCTTGCATATTTTGAGCCCTTTAACCCATTTTGCCCAACCCACACTAAGCTTCTGCAACCACTAATCTGTTCTTTGTATATATGAGCTTGTTTTTCTTCCCAGATGCCACATGTAAGTGAGATCACACTGTATTTGTCTTTGTCTTTCTGACTCATTTCACTTAGTATAATGCCATCAAGGTGCATCTGTGTTGCTGCAAATTGCAAGATTTCCTTCTTTTCATGGCTGAGTAACAGTCCTTTGTGTGTATGTGTATATATATATTATATATTATATATTATATGTATATATATATAATATATAATATATATATTATATATATAGCAATTTTCTTTATTCATCTGTTGATGAACTTAGAATGTTTTCATGTCTTGGCTACTATAAATAATGCTGCACTGAACATGGCAGTGCAGATATCTTTTAGAGTTTGTGTTTTCATTTTCTCCAGATAGATACATAGAAATGGAATTGCTGGAAAATAGAGTAGTTCAATTTTTTACTTTTTGAGGAAACTCCGTACTGTTTTCCACAGTGGCTACCCAAATTTAGAGTTCCACCAGCAGTTCACAAGGTTTCCTTATTCTCTGCATCCTTACCCACATTTGTTATTTCTTATCTTTTTGATAATGGCCGTTCTAACAGGCATGATGTGATATCTCACTGTGCTTTTGATTTGCATTTCTCTTATGCTTAATGGTGTTGAGTATGCAACTGTCAGTCATCTGTATGCCTTCTTTGGAAACAGTCTGTTCAGGTTCTCACCCTTTTTTTGTTTTTATTTTATTTTATTTTATTGAAATATAGCTGATTTACAATGTAGTGTTAATTACTTCTGTATAGCTAAGTGATTCAGTTTTATATTTATATGTATATATATATAAATATAAAACTGTACCATATAATAGGGCCTTGCTGCTTATCCATTCTACATATAAAACCCTACATCTGCTAATCCCAAGCTCCCACTCCATCCCTCCCCCAACCCGTTCCCCCTTGGCAACCACCAGTCTATTCTCTATGTCCATGATTCTGTTTCTGTTTCATAGATAGGTTCACTTATGTCACATTTTAGATTCCACATGTAAGTTATATTATATTGTATTTGTCTTTCTCTTTCTGACTTAACTTCAGTTAGTATGATGATCTCTAGTTGCATCCATGTTGTTGCAAATGCCATTGTTTTTTTCTTTTTTATGGCTGAGTAGTATTTGCTGTATATATGTAACACATCTTTATCCATTCATCTGTTCATGGACTTTTAGGTTGTTTCCATGTCTTGGCTATTGAGAATAGTGCTGCTATGAACATAGGGGTGCATGTATTTTTTCAAATTATAGTTTTGTCCGGATACATGCCCAGGAGTGAGATTGCTGGATCATATGGTAATTCTATTTTTAGTTTTCTGAGAAACCTCCACACTGTTTCCACAGTGGCTGCACCAATTTACATTCCCACCAACAGCATAGGAGGGTTTCCTTTTCTCCACATTCTCTCCAGCATTTATTATTTGTAGACTTTTTAATGATAGCCATTCTGACCTGGTGTGAGGTGGTACCTCATTATAGTTTTGATTTGCATTTCTCTAATAATTAGCAATGTTGAGCATCTTTTCATGTGCCTCTTGGTCATCTGTATGTCATCAAATACAGTCCATATATCTGGGCTATAATTTGCAAATAACTTTTCCTGAAATAAAAACAAATGCTAGTCTTCTGCCCTTGATTTTTGGTTGCACATTTGATTCACACAATAATCCTGTGATTTAAGGAAGAAATGTAGTTCTACTAAGTAAAGACACAGAGTTGTATTTTTAAAATGCCTGTGTTTTATGTATTATGCCAAGTTGTTATACCAAGGTGTCTTCATTTTAAACCAATAACCTACCAATTTTGGACTGCCTGGTGATCCTGCATTGCCCATGCTTCTGCAACTTTACCATTACTGTGGTATATCTGAAAAATAGAGAGATATCTTTGGTTTGTCTTCTCAAGTTTTTAAACAATTCTGAAAGGAGGTCCTTGAAACAGAGGATAATAACTATTAATGAATGTAACATAAAATTTAAAGAATATATGTAACCTAGAAGTATCAAACTTCCCAAGGCAGCAACTGTCAACAGCATAGGACTCTTCTGTGATTTATACTGGTAAGCCTAACACAGCATTCTTCATGATTTTTAAGGGAATTGAATTCAAACACAATGAAAATACATAAAACAATGTGAAACGTGCATAACAATTCCCAAGAAGACAATTTGGGCTTAGAAATATTTTGAACTTCAAATCACACAATTCAATTTTATATCTGTGATTTCACACTACAAAAATCAATTCATATTTTAGAGCTATCATTTTTAAATTCCTTAAGGAAAGGAAGCGTCCAAATCAATTTTGTGATTATCAGCTACATCTTTGTAAACGTGGATATATGTATTGTCAACATAATAATTTATTTATGTTGGTTATGCTGGGTCTTAGTTGCGGCTCCAGGGCTCCTTAGTTGCAGCATGTGAACTCTTAGTTGTGAGATGCACATGGGATCTAGTTCCCAGACCAGGGATTGAACCCGGACCCCTGCATAGGGAGCATGGAGTCTTATCCACTGTGCCATCAGGGAAGTCCCTATAAATGTATTTTTAAATAGCTTTCTCTGAATGCATTAAGGCTAAAGATATATAATGTTTAATTTACAAATATGAAATAAGTGCTTACTTAAATTTTAAAAAAATTATAATAAAAAAGCCAAAAGCTACAATAAATGATTATTTTACTGAAGATTTGATGGTGGAAATCAGTTACTATTTTTTCCTTTGTGTTTTACAGAGAAACTCCTAGTTTTCACAAGAACACTCTGCATGTTACTTATGATAAGTGGCCCTAAAATGTAATTTCCACAAGGAACAGAATTTTTGTTTGCCTTATTCACTGTTGTAATCTAAAAGGTCTAGAAATAATGCTTGACCCATAGTAGACACTCAAAAAGCTTTTGCTGAAAGTCTAAATAATCACTTCTTGACTATCAGGTCAGTAGTCATAAAAATTTAGAATATCAACCCCATAATTCAATGTGTTCTCCTTTGCTTTTGATTAACCATATAGTCCTCCGAGGAGATAGAGGTTACTTCATTTTAATTCAAGGGAAACAACAAATAAAAAGAGAGTTGACACGGATTGCTTTTGTGGGAACAAAACAATGAAAATGAGAACATTTTTACAAGATAAAGTAGGTTGGTTCTGTTGTTTTTTGGGATTAATATTATTGTTTTTTGTCTCTATTTTTATTTTTTTCCTACACAAGAAGCAAAACACTGAAGTAGAAAAAAACTGGAGTAAATACTCAAGTTTTCTTCTGGAATGGCTCTGAGGGCAGAGGTTGGAAATCTAATCTTAAAAGCAAATCTTAAGGATCCCCTTTGGCCAATCACTCTTCTACTTATCTTCTTGGCTCTGCGTTTTCTTCCAGTTATTCTGTCAGCCTGTGGTAACAATATAAGGCCACCAGGAAGAAGTATAAATCTTAAATCCTGACCTCTATTGTTTAGGAGATACTTTTGCCAAGGTTATATCTTTGTAGATTTTTTTTTAACCAATAAATTGAACATAACATTTTTTCTAAGATCTGTGTAGATGAAATTTCATCACCCGTCCTTTCTTTTATCTTTCAAAACAGCATTCCTCTTGCAACAGTAAGAACAGAATCACCCAAGCTGCTTAGGAAAAGGGTCCCTGCTACCCCTATTTTGAGGGGGAAAAGATATCTGGAGTCAAGGTAATAGAGAAGATCAGTGGAAATAAGTTATATCTATATGTTATCCTGGAGATGTATTTGCTATCACCAATAAAAAATGAACACCCTCACGCTTACATGAATACCTCAATGCATTTTTTTTTTTCTCACCTTTGGCTTGATTGATTATTTTTTCAGTTAATGTTACAGACCATACTGCAAGATCAAACAGATTTCCATGGCAAGTATCATCATTTCCCATTGTTACTACCATAAATAGATTTGGCTTTTCTAGATTCAGCAACTTTGGTTTGTCCTCTGCTTACAGCTGCTCTTTTTTTTCTCTCCTCTTTTCTGCCATGCCTTTTTTCTCTTACCTGATTTTCTTCAAACCCATCTGTTAGCACTTTATCTCTTGTTCTCTCTTTTTTTTTACATGTTTTTTTAACTTTTAATTTTATATTGAGATCTTAGTTCTCTCTTTCTGATGCTACTTCCCTCCCTGCCCACATTTTCCTTCCCAATATCCCTTTATATTTCAAGAACTCTGTAATGGGCTCAAGTTCTTTCAAATGCTGGAGGGAGGGGCTATTTACCCTTCAGGAAGCCTCTGTCACAGAGCTTTGAGAAGAAAGAATGGCCATTGCCACTAGGAGGGCAATTCTTGCTAAGAATCAAAACAATCTTCTATACTGTTTTCAGTTTCTTCAGTTTAAGGCAACTCCCAATAGAATAAAAGCCACATATCATACGTGGCAGCTTTTTGGAATGGCAGAACTTGAATTCAGTGTATTAGAAGCATGGCAATTACTCTTTTATATTTTCCTCTTTAGTCTGTTCTTCCCTTCAGTTTTCTTTGGCACTCCCTTTGACAACAAACTTTAGGAATGCATTAACATTGGATCACGCATGCTATTTTACCTGTGGGAAGAGGTGAGAATGGAAAAGACAGTAGTGAGGAGAAAGGAAGTTCTGATATAATTAACCTCTGGACAGGGTTGGAAGTCTCCTCAGTGGTAGAAATGTGGTTGGTGTTTACTGAAATCTTCACATCTCAGGAACACTTTCCTAGCTGCATAGTAAACTCTTGGATAAGCTGAAGAGTGAGCATAATTTAGAATCCCCATTAGGAAGATTCCATATAGAGAACTGAGTATTAATAAAGGCATAATCAGGGTAGGGAGAGAGAAAGGGGAAGCAGCAAAAGTAATGAAAGAGGTAGGAAAACAACTGGAATAGTTGGTCATTTTTAAGACTGGTCGATTTCCTGATTACTAACACTATATCCTGTGAGAATCTCTCAGGGACTCAGGGAGAGGTAACTCTGCTTGTCTATTTGTAAATAAGATTCATTTTTGTGTCTCACAGAAAAAGTGTAGGTAAATATAATAGGTCAGGGCTTGAAAAAATGCTTATGTATTGTTGTAATGGAAAGAAAAAATGGGAAATGTTCTTAGCTTTTGTTCATCAACTTACTAGTGCATGTGCTTAGAAAAGCCAGTTAGCTCCAGATATCTCAAGTCCTCATATATAAAATAAAAATCCTCTATGATCCTAAATTCTACAATTATAGAAGAACCTCATTGAGATTATTTAATAATAACAATAATTCATATTTATTAACATATTTTATGCCAGGCACTATGCTAACATTTGCATACATTATCTCAGTTAATATTCACAACAACCTAACAATGTTAGGGATGCAATAAATTATTTCCACTCTATACATAAAGAAATAAAGGAACCAAATAACTTGACCAATATGATATATCTTATAGGGGATAGTGCTGATATTTAAAATTTTAGTCCAAAGCCCAGAATACTAACCATTAGATTATATATCTTATACTATGCTTGTCTCTTCCTCCTCAAATTTTTCTTCAAAAAGCAATACTCCTGGCAGTCAAATTATCCACCATATTATATGCATGCAATTTTTTTTAAACTTTTTATTTTATATTGGAATAGAGACAATTAACAATGTTGTGATAGTTGCAGGTACACAGCAATGGAACTCAGCCATACATATACATGTATCCATTCTCTCCCAAACTCCCCTCCCATCCAGACTGCCACATAACATTGAGCAGAGTTCCCTATGCTATACAGTAGGTCCTTGTTGATTATCCATTTTAAAATAGCAGTGTGTACATGTTGATCCCAAACTCCCTAATTATACCTTCCTCCCATGCTTCCCACCCGCCCCAGTAACCATAAGTTTATTCTCTAAGTTTATGAGTCTGTTTCTGTTTTGTAAGTTCATTTGTATCATTTCCTTTTTTTAAATAGGTCTTTATTGGAGTATAATTGCTTCACAATACTGTGTTAGTTTCTCCTGTACACCAAAGTGAATTAGCCATATGCATACATGTGTCCCTGTATCCCCTCCCTCTTGAGCCTCCCTTCCATCCTCCCTATCCCACCCCTCTAGGTCATCACAAAGAACCGAGCTTATCTCCCTGTGCTATGCTGCTGCTTCCCACTAGCTAACTATTTTATATTCGGTAGTTTATATATGTTGATGCTACACCCACTTCCCCCTTCCACCCCATGTCCTCAAATCCATTCTCTATGTCTGCATCTTCATTCCTGCCCTGCAGCTAGGTTCATCAGTACCATTTTTTTCTTTTTTAGATTCCATATATACACATTAGCATACGGTGTTTGTCTTTCTCTTTCTGACATACTTCACTCTGTATGATAGACTCTAGGTCCATCTACCTCACTACAAATAACTCAATTTCATTTCTTTTTATGGCTGAATAATATTCCATTGTATATATGTGCCACATCTTCTTTATCCATTCATCCGATGATGGGCACTTAGGTTGTTTCCATCTCCAGGCTATTGTAAATAGAGCTGCAATGAACATTTTGGTACATGTCTCTTTTTGAATTATGGTTTGCTCAGGGTATATGCACAGTAGTGGGATTGCTGGGTCATATGGTAGTTCTATTTTTAGTTATTTAGGAACCTCCCCTCCATACTGTTTTCCATAGTGGTTGTATCAATTTACATTCCCAACAACAGTGTAGGTGCATTGCTTTTTCACCACGTCCTTTCCAGCATATATTGTTTCTAGATTTTTTGATAATGACCATTCTGACAGGCGTGAGGTGATATCGCATTGTAGTTTTGATTTGCATTTCTCTAAAAATTAGTGACATTGAGCATCTTTTCATGTGACTCTTGGCCATCTGTATGTCTTCCTTGGTAAAATGTCTATTTAGGTCTTCTGCCCATTTTTTAATTGGATTGTTTGTTTTTTTGATATTGAGCTCTATGAGCTGTTTGTATATTTTGGAGATTAATCCTTTGTCTGTTTTTTCATTTGCAAATATTTTCTCCCATTCTGAGGGTTGTCTTTTGTCTTGTTTATGGTTTCCTTTGCTGTGCAAAAGCTTTTAAGTTTAATTAAGTCCCATTTGTTTATTTTTATTTTTATTTCTGTTACTCTAGGAGGTGGGTCAAAAAAGATCTTGCTGTGGTTTATGTCAAAGAGTGTTTTTCCCATGTTTTACTGTAAGAGTTTCATAGTGTCTGGTCTTACATTTAGGTCTTTAATCCATTTGGAGTTTATTTTTGTGTATGGTATTAGGTAGTGTTCTGATTTCATTCTTTTACATGTAGTTCTCCAGTTTTCCCAGCACCACTTATTGAAGAGGCTGTCTTTTCTCCATTGTAGGTACAGGGTAGAATGCCCAGAGAACCCATGCACATATGGTCACCTCATTTGTGACAAAGGAGGTATCATTTCCTTTTTAGATTATGTATATAAGGTCTATCATACGATCTTTCTCTTTCTCTGTCGGACTTACTTCACTCAGTACGACAATCTCTAGGTCCATCCATGTTGCTGCAAATGGAGTTATTTCATTCTTTTTAATGACTGAGTAATATTCCATTGTATATATGTACCACATCTTCTTTATCCATTTTTCTGTTGATGGACATTTAGGTTGCTTACATGTCTTGGCTATTGTAAACAGTGCTGCAATGAACATTGGGGTGCATGTATCCTTTTGAACCCGTTTTCTCTGGACATGTGCCCAGGAGTGGGAGTGCAGGAACATATGGTGCCTCTATTTTAGTATCTTAAGGAACCTCCATACTGTTCTCCATAGTGGCTGTACCAATTTACATTCCCACAAACAGTGTAAGAGGGTTCCCTTCTCTCCACACCCTCTCCAGCATTTATTGTTTGTGGATTTTTTTGATCATAGCCATTTTGACTAGTGTGAGGTGATATCTCATCGTAGTTTTCATTTTCATTTCTCTAATAATTAGCGATGTTGAACATCTTTTCATGTGCCTCCTGGCCATCTGTATGCCTTCTTTGGAGAAATGTCTATTTAGGTCTTCTGCCCATTTTTTGATTGGGTTTTTGTTTTGGTGATATTAAGCCCATGAGCTGTTTGTAAATTTTGGAGACTAATACCTTATCAGTCACATCATTTGCAAATACTTTCTCCCAATCTGTGGGTTTTCTTTTCATTTTGTGTTATGGTTTCCTTTGCTGTGTGAAAGCTTTTGAGTTTAATTAGGTCCCAATTTTTTTTTAATTTATTTTTGGCTGTGTTGGGGCTTTGTTGCTGCACACAGGCTTCTCTAGTTGTGGTGAGTGGGGGCTACTCTGCATTGCAATGCACGGACTTCTCATTGTGATGGCTTCTCTTGTTGTGGAACATGGGCTTTAGGCACATGAGCTTCAGTAGTTGCGGCACCCTAGAGCATGTGGACTTCAGTAGTTGCAGCACGTGGGCTCGGTAGTTGTGGCATGTGGGCTCAGTTGTTGTGGCGCACATGCCTAGTTTCTCTGCGGCATGTGGGATCTTCCCGGACCAGGGATCGAATCCATGTCCCCTGCATTGGCAGGTGGATTCTTAACCACTGCATCACCAGGGAAGTTCAGGTCCCATTTGTTTATTTTTGTTTTTATTTCCCTTATTGTGGGAGACGGATCAAAAAAAGTTATTGCTACAATTTATGTCAGAAAATGTTCTGCCTATGTTTTTCTCTAAGAGTTTCATAATGTCTGGTCTGACATTTAGATCTTTAATCCTTTTGAGCTGATTTTTGTATATGGTGATAAAGAATGATCTAATTTCATTTTTTTACATGTAGCTGTCCAGTTTTCCCAGCACCATTTATTGAAGAGACTGTTTTTCCACCATTGTGTAGTCTTGCCTCCTTTGTCTTAGATTAATTGACTATAGGTGTGTGGGTTTATTTCTGGGCTTTCTATCCTGTTCCATTGATTTATAGTTCTATTTTTGTGCGACTACCATACTGTTTTGATGACTACAGCTTTGTAGTATAGTCTGAAGTCAGGGAGCCTGATTCCTCCAGCTCCATTTTTCTTTCTCAGGATTGCTTTGTCTATTTGGGGTCTTTTGTGTCTCCATAAAAATTTTAAGATTTTTTTTGTTCTAGTTCTGTGAAAAATGCCATTGGTAATTTGATAGGGATTGCATTGAATCTGTAGATTGTTTTGGGTAGTATAGTCAATTTGACAATTCTGATTATTCCTATCCACGAACATGGTATATCTTTTCATCTGTTTGTGTCTTTTTTTATTTCTTTCATCATCATCTTATAGTTTTCTGAGTATAGGTCTTTGTTTCCTTAGGTAGGTTTACCCCTAGGTATTTTTTTCTTTTTGATTCAATGGTAAATGGGATTGTTTCTTGAATGTCTCGTTCAGGTCTTTCATTCTTAGTGTATAAAAATACAACAGATTTCTGTGTATTAATTTTGTATCCTGCAACTTTACCAAATTCATTGATGAGCTCTGGTAGTTTTCTGGTAGCGTCTTTAGGATCGTCTATCTTTAGTATCGTTTCATTTACAAACAGTGACAGTTTCCCTTCTTCTTTTCCACTTTGGATTCATTTTATTTCCTTTTCTTTTCTATTTGCTGTAGCTAGGACTTCCAAAACTATGTTGAATAAAAGTGGCGAGAGTGGACATCCTTGTCTTGTTCCTGATCTTAGAGGAAATGCTTTCAGCTTTTCACCATTGAGTATGATGTTAGCTGTAGGCTTGTCTTATATGGCCTTTATTATGTTGAGGTATGTTCCCTCTGTGCCCACTTTCTGGAGAGTTTTTATCATAAATGGGTGCTGAATTTTGTCAAAAGCTGTTTCTGCATCTGTTGAGATAATCATATGGTTTTCATTCTTCTATTTGTTGATGTCGTGTATCGCAGTGATTGATTTGCATATATTGAAAAATCCTTGCATCCCTGGGATAAATCCCACTTGGTCAAGGTGTATGATCCTTTTAATGTATTGTTGGATTCAGTTTGCTAGTATTTTGTAGAGGATTTTTAGGTCTATTTTCACCAGTGATATTGGCCTGTAATTTTTTTGTGTGCGTGTGGTGTCATTGTCTGGTTTTGGTATCAGGGTGATGGTGGCCTCATAGAATGAGTTTGGGAGTTTTCCTTCCCCTGCAATTTTTTGGAACAGTTTGAGAAGGATAGGTATTAGCTCTTCTCTAATATGCTTGTGAAGCCATCAGATCCTGGACTTTTGTTAGGAGTTTTTTAATCACAGTTTCAATTTCAGTGCTTGTGATTTGTTTGTTCATATTTTCTGTTACTTCCTGGTTCAGTCTTGGTAGACTGTACCTTTCTAAGAATTTGTCCATTTCTTCCAGGTTGTCCACTTTATTGGCATACATTTGTTTCTAGTAGTCTCTTATGATCCTTTTTATTTCTGTGGTGTCAGTTGTAACTTCTCCTTTTTCATTTCTAATTTTGTTGATTTGAGTCCTCTCCCTTTTTTTCTTGATGAGTCTGGCTAAAGGTTTATCAATTTTCTTTATCTTTTCAAAGAACAAGCTTCTATTTTCATTGATCTTTTCTCTTGTTTTCTTCATCTCTATTTCATTTATTTCTGCTCTGCTGTTTATGATTTCTTTCCTTCTACTGACTTTAGGTTTTGTTTGTTCTTCTTTCTCTAGTTGCTTTAGGTGTAAGGTTAGGTTATTTGAGATTCTTCTTGTTCTCTGAGGTAAAATTGTATTGCTATATACTTCCCTCTTAGAACTACTTTTGCTGCATCCAGTAGGTTTTGGATTGTTGTGCTTTCATTTTCATTTGTCTCTAGGTATTTTTTGATTTCCTCTTTGATTTCTTCAGTGATCCATTGGTTGTTTAGTAGCATATTTTCAAGCCTCCATGTGTTTGTGTTTTTTATAGTTTTTTTCCTTGTAGTTTATTTCTAGTCTCAGCCTGTGATCAGAAAAGATGCTTGATGTGATTTCAGTTTTTTAAAATTTACCAATATTCGCCCTGTATGTGATCAGTCCTAGACAGTGTTCCGTGTGCACTTGAGAGGAATGTGTATTCTGCTGCTTTTGGATGGAATGCTCTATAAATATCATTTAAGTCCATCTGGACTAAAGTGTCATTTAAGACCTGTGTTTCCATATTGATTTTCTGTCTGGCTGATCTATCCATTGAAGGAAGTAGGGTGTTAAATTCCCCCATTATTATTGTGTTACTGTTGATTTCTCCCTTTATGGGTGTTAGTATTTGCCATACATATTGAGGTGCTCCTATGTTGGGTGCACATATATTTACAATTGTTATATCTTCTTCTTGGGTTGATCCCTTGATCATTATGTAGTGTCCTTCTTTGTCTCTTATAACAGTCTTTATTTTAAAGTCTATTTTGTCTGATATGAATACTGCTGCTCCTGCTTTCTTTTGATTTCCATTTGCATGGAATACCTTTCTCCATCCCCTCACTTTCAGTCTGTATGTATCCCTAGATCTGAAGTGGGTGTCTTTTAGACAGCATATATATGGGTCTTGTTTCTGTATTCACTCAGCCAGTCTGTGTCTTATGGTTGGCACATTTAATCCATTTACATGTAAGGTAATTATCAATGTGTGTATTCCTATTGCCATCTTCTTAATTGTTTTGGGTTTGTTTTTATAGGTCTTTTTTCTTCCCTTCTTCTTTTGTTTTCTTGTGGTTTGATGACCATTTTTAGTGTTGTGTTTGGCTTGCTTTTTCCTTTGTGTGTATGTATCTATTGTAGTTTTGGGATTTGCTCTTCCCATGAGGTTTTGCTATAACAGCCTATATATATACAATTTTTTTTTTTAAGTTGCTAGTCTCTTTCCCACCTAAAGTAGTTCCTTTAGTGTATGTTGCACAGCAAGTCTGGTGGTGCTGAATTCTCTTAGCTTTTGCTTGTCTGTAAAGCTTTTGGTTTCTCCATCAAATCTGAATGAGAGCCTTGCTGGGTAGAGTATTCTTGGTTGTAGGTTCTTCCCATTCATCACTTTAAATATATCATGCCATTCCCTTTTGGCTTGCAGAGTTTCTGCTGAGAAATCAACTGATAACCTTATGGGAGTTCCCTTGTATGTTATTTTTCGTTTTTCTCTTGTTGCTTTTAATATTTTTTCTTTATCTTTAATTTTTGTCAATTTAGTTACTATGTGTCTTGGCATGTTCCTCCTTAGGTTTATCCTGCCTGAGACTCTCTGCTTACTGGACTTGATTGACTGTTTCCTTTCCCATTTTAGGGAAGTTTTCAGCTATTATATCTTCAAATAGATTCTCAGGTCCTTTCTCTCTCTCTTCTCCTTCTGGGACCCCTATAACGTGAATGTTGGTGTGTTTAATGTTGTCCCAGAGGTCTCTTAGGCTGTCTTTATTTCTTTTCACTCTTTTTTCTGTTCCGTGGCAGTGATTTCCACCATTCTGTTTTCCAGGTCTTTTATCTGTTCTTCTGCCTTAGTTATTCTGCAGTTGATTCCTTCTAGTATATTTTTCATTTCAGTTATTATATTGTTGATCTCTGTTTGTTTGTTCTTAGTTCTCCAGGTCTTTGTTAAACACTTCTTGCATCTTTTCAATCTCTGCCTCCATTCTTTTTCTGAGATCCTGGATCATCTTCACTATCATTATTCTGAGTTCTTTTTCTGGAAGTCTTCCTGTCTCTGCTTTATTTAGTTGTTTATCTGGGGTTTTATCTTGTTCCTTCATCTGAGGCATAATCCTCTGCCTTTTTATTTTGTGTCTAACTTTCTGTGAATGTGCTTTTTGTTCTGCAGGCTGCAGGATTATAGTTCTTCTTGCTTCTGCTGTCTTCTGATGGATGAGGCTACCTAAGGGGCTTGTTCAAGCTTCCTGATGGAAGGGACTGGTGGTGGGTAGACCTGGGTCTTGCTCTGGTGGGCAGGGCTGTGTTCGATAAAACTTTAATTCATTTATCTGCTGATGAGTAGGGCTGTGTTCCCTCCTGGGTTGTTTGGGCCGAGGTGACCCAGCACTGGAGCCTACAGGCTGTATGTTGGAGCCAGTGGTGGCCTCTGGGAGGGCTCACACTAATGGGCACTTCCCAGAACCACCACCGCCAGTGCCCCTGTCCATGTGTTGAGCCACAGCTGCCCCCTGCCTCTGCAGGAGACCCTCCAACACTAGCAGGTAGGTTTGCTTCAGACTCCTGTGGGGTCACTGCTCCTTTTCCCCTGGGCCCTGGTACACACAATACTCTGTGTGTGCCCTCCTGGAGTGGAGTATCTGTTTCCCCCAGTCCTGTGGACGTCCTGCAATCAAATCCCACTGACCTTCAAGCAGGTTTCCTGGGGATTCCTATTCCTGTTGCCACACCCCCAGGCTGGGAAGCCTGACGTGGGGCTCAGAACCTTCACTCCAGTGGGAGAACTTCTGTGGTAAATTGTTCTCCAGTGTGTGGGTCACCACCCAGCAGGTATGGGATTTGATTTTATCGTCATTGTGCTCCTCCTACCATCTCACTGCAGCTTCTCCTTTGTCTTTGGTTGTTGGTATCCTCCCTGGTGGGTTCCAGTGTCTTCCTGTCAATGGCCATTCAGCAGCTAGTTGTGATTTCAGTACTCTCACAAGAGAAGGTGACTATATGCATGCAATCTAGATGGTTTAGCTACATTTTGGAGATCGACTTGGCTTTTTTAAAAGCTATTAAACAATTATCTCTGGTGGAATTGTATTTGCATTATTTATATATTATCTGATGGAGTTATGTTTCTAAGGATGTGAGGATACTTGGAAGTGGCTGCAGCTTTTTTTGTTTCCATGTAGTTAGACCCTGAGTGAGAAAGGAAGAAAAGCTAAGATAGACAGAAAGAAATAAGATGTTAATGATACTGTTACTGTGTGAGCACCTACATCAAGTTGCATCTGAGGTCAAATCTTCCCCTAGATATTTCAGTCACACAATCCAGGTCATTTGGTTGTCCTGCAACTTGCAGCAAAAGTGGTCATGGCTGACATTTTCTCTCCAGCTTATAGAGAGTGGATGTATAATAGTCTCAAACAGAAAACAATACAAGTGCTCATCAATAGATAAGTGGATAAACAAATTATAGTCTGTCCATATGATGGAACTGACATACACAATAACATATATGAACATTAAATACTGTGTTACATGAAAGAATCCAGACAGAAAAGAGAAAATTCTGTAAGAATCTGTTTATTTTAAAAAATCAGAAAGTGGTAACTCCCTAAAGTGGGAGGGGATTTGAAAAGGACATGAAGGAATGTTTTGGATTGATGGAAATTTTTATATATTGTCTAGAGTGGTAGTTTTATGGGAATATTCAATTCTCAAAACTCATCAAATTACTTAAGATTTATGCATTTTATTGTATATTAATCATACTTTAATTTCAAATGGTGATATTGTATTCTTCTGTTTATATCAGTAACATCTATATCTGCTATCCAGTACGGTAGCTATTAGCCATGTGACTATATAATTTGAAATTAAATTAAATTAACAATTCATTTCCTAGTTGCACTAACCATATTTTAAGTGATCAATAAGCACATACAGCTAGTGGCTACAGTACTGGTCAGTGCAGATGTAAAACATCCTTATCATTGCAGAGTGCTCTGTTGGGCAGTATTAATCTAGTAGAATGCCATACAGTCAGTGTTTGAGCAATAACCATTACCTACTGGTGATTGATTCAATTGATTCCACTGATTCTTCTGACTACTCTTTTATTTCTTTCCTCTTTTTTATTGATAAAATTTCCCATTATGTTTACAAGTTTATCTTCCTTCATTTTATTGTTAGCTTAATTCTACTTGACTTACTCTCTTCAGAAAATTTAATCACAAAAGTTACTAGTAGACAACTAATCATAAAATCCTGCCAGCCTTTCTTAGACTCATTCCATTGGCAACTTTAGCATCATTTAATACTCACTACTCACTTCCTTAGTTATCTGTAATTCACACTGCCTGCATTTTCTTCTCTCTGTTTCTCCTACTTTGTTAAGTCTTCTTCCCTCTCAGCCTTATCCAGACTTTGTTAGAATTCTCCAACACTCAATATTACTCCAAATAACTTTTCTAAACATGAAATACTTTTTTCAATGAAAATATTACCTAGAATCATAGTCCCTCCAAGACTACTCTGGTTGATACGATGATGAGGTACCAAGAGGACCATACTCTACATACCCACCCAATCGTGGCTATGACTTTAAACCAGGATAACTCTTCTACTCTCAATCACAATAAGTATAGGCTTGTAGTGACTGCTTACTCTCTTATCCAAATTGGTACTTGAGTTTTAGTTCTACCTCTTCAACTGGATATATTTTCCTACCTGTATTAACCAATACCCTCTGAAACAGGCCGTGTCCTAAAGCAACTTTATAATCTAATCTTTTGCTAAATGGGTCCCCATATGACTTCTCCATTTTTCTCTCCCCTTAATAATTTATTCCTATCTATCTATCTTTCTGTCTATCTATCTATCTATCAGTAATAATCTTAGTTACCCTCTTCTTTGATGTCTTCCTTGAGCACTTTGATTAACATTATACTTTGCAGTCTCTCAACAATAACAGAACTAGTTTTGGAACCATACATGGCCATTGCATCATATCATGTCTTGATGTGCAATTAAATGTTATTGTGTGATTATCTAAAAAAAGAAACAATGTACCTAAATGAGCAACTACCTGAATTATAACACATACCAAAAATGTTAGCTGTCGTCATTATTACACATATATCCTGTCTTGAAACCTAGACAATAAGGCTCTTATTAATGGAAAAAAAATGTATCTAATAATTTTAGTGTACACCAACAGTGCCTAACAGTGTTTTATATACATATTATTTATCTGTGCAGCACATATTGATTAAAGATGATACTTTGTTCTACACATAACGGTAATCAGTAAACTTCAAAGATTTTAATTACAACATATGCAAATGATTTGAATGCAGCTAGGAACAATAGAGTATAATCCTCTGCTAGATGAAAGAGGAATGTAAAGGAAATCAGCCCTGAATTTCTTAACATCAGTGCCTGTTGTTTATTTGATGTTTAACTCCCATGTAAAGAATACTTAAAAGAAAACATAAGAGCTCATTGTCAAAGCAAACATACTTCCTTGAAACAAAGAGCTAGAACACAGTGATACAAGTTGCAGCTCATTCTACAAAGCCAACTGCTCCAAGCAGCCTTCTCTCCTCTTTGGCAGATGGTACTGGTTACGATTGCTCTTGAATGAGAGAGTGGTTTGAAGCAGGCTTGTATTTACAATTATGGCTCTCACATAAGGAGGTTTACTAGGGTTCTGAAGCTAATTACCTCTGTCCACATCTCAATATTTTTTGTCCCTCTAGTCCGTAACCATTTTGGCAATAATGAAGAGAGAACAGCCTAGGAAAAGGGCAGAGAACAACTGAGGATACAGATAAGGCTCTTAGACTGTGTTACTCTTTTTTAAAATATTAGGTTAAAAGAATAATCTTAAAAGCATTGCTATGGTTATAAAAACTCATGGGGCATAAGACAATTCAAGATTCAGGGAGACCTGAATATTTCTACATAAGAAATAGAGAAGTAAAATACTAATTTCTAACCTATGCTTGTCTATCTTATTCTGACACAGCCACAGTAGAATGGAGGTTTGAGGTGATGTATGTCCGTTGATGGCTCCTTAAGCACAGAACGATGGAGTTCAGTTGGGGAGGATTTGACTGATGGTGTATCTGACTGAGGAATCCTTTTTTTTTTCATTTTTAAGAGAAGAACATGAATATACCAAGATATATTGTTATTGTAAAATCCTGAGAGCGTGAGGACAGGGAAAATAAGTGGAGACTGACTTAAGTTTTACAAATGGGAGCAGCATTCCTGAGCAAAGTTAAGCTAGTAAGCCAATCACCATCCATCTCCATACAGAGCAAAATTCAATCGAAAACAAAAGTATATTAAAAAGTTAAGTTGCTACATGTCATTGATTTTTAATAGTTGCCGTGTAAATAAAATCTCCATAATCAAGATGCAGTAGACATTCCTCTGGCAGGCTCACAAAAAGAAAACAGTCTCAAACAAGCCATTTATATCAATAAAAGTATGGAACTTGGCCTTTCTGAAACTCAGTATTCCTATCTATCTCTTCCTGCCTTTACTAGACTGGGTTATTAAGCTGCATTGCTAACCCTCAAAAAAGAGTGTCTTTATACTTAATTATTAGTGCTTTGATTCTCATTTGCTAGTTAGAAGAGGAAGCTTTAAAACAAATTCATTTTAATGAACACATTCTGTTTTGCAACAGCTTTCCATTTTCTTTATCTTAGAATTTTTTAAACTAAAGTGCTCTTCAGTATATCCAACCAGTAATACCCTCTTTTCTGTTTCCCTCCTGTTCTATTTTGATATCACTGAGGAACATTTTGTTTCTGGATACATGGGTAATTCTTGATACTGTGCCTGAACACTTGGATACTATTCTGTTTCTTAATTTTGCAGTGCATGTCTTTTTACTAAGAACATAAGAATGTGAGAAAATGAAAGTGGGTATTTTTCAATCACTTGTTCACTGTTGCTCACTATATTATTTGAATATGAAGAATGCAGGTGACAACTTCCACTAGTCAAGCAAAATTTTGAAATGTGTAAATCAAAGCAACTTTCTTTACAGAAAGAAAATGACAGTAAGTAGGAGAAGGTACATTTTATCCTAACATTTATCAATATGCTAACTTTAAAGGATCTTAGCAATATAGAGAACTGAAAATCTTTTTCATAGAACAAAACTCTACCTCCTCAGTATCACATAACTCTTAGTAATTTTCTTAAGACTCTTAGCCACCAGTCCTTAGGTTAGTCTACAGATACTTTGGTATTGCTGTAGTATTTCTTAGTTGTAAAGAAGTGTTTCAAATAAGGACAGGGGAAATGTTTATGAATTTAAGAAGTTACAAAAGAAGTACAAATATTCTGATGAGTTATATATTTGGAAAAACAAATTTCAAAAAAATATAATTTTGGTCAGGAGAGAATGCCATATTTGGAGCTTTGATAAAATTAGGCAGATTAAGCTTTGGGAATTAACAGAAAGTGTTGTCCACAAAATTATTTCTAGAACTTATAAAACAGTGAACTAAATGTCAGCATGAATTGAAAAGCTTTAACATAAATGATAGATAAAATCTAGACTACTGACATAGTCATCAAAAAAGTAATCTGTAAGACGTTCCAATCCAAGAAATTCCTGAAGCTATATTCTGTCTAACTTGGAATATTGTCATACACCACTAATTTTTTAACTTACTCTTCCTCATGTAGGGGATTGGTATTGTTTTAAACTTTAAAGATACCATGTATTAACATTTGGATTCAGCATTTCACTATTAACTTGGCCTCAGGTTTTTACATGTAGTATTTTTAATATTGTATAATTTTAAATGCTATGTGCAATAGTCAAAGACTCTATAATTATAGATTAGCCAAATACATCAAATCATAATTATATAGTTTAATCCAGTTCCAAAATATGACAATTTCATGGTAAGTACTTTAAAGCACTTAAGAATCAAAGACAATGCTTCCTGCTTTCTAAAATGTTAACTTCTATGCATTTTTACATACAAATAAATGAAATAGGAAATTGACTATTGAATTGCAGGATTGATAATTTCATAAGTTATCAACTTGATATAAAATCATACTATATCATTATTATGAGATTTATTGAAAAATAGTAAAGGTTTATGGTTAAATATTTTGGATATTTTAACAAATGTATGTAGGCCATAAAAATTTATTTAATTAAATAATCTATTTAACTAAGACATTAAAAAAGAATTCTCTGAAGTAGTTACAGTACTGAAACTTTTCTTTTCCTATGAGTCATAGACTAGAGGTTTCCTAAGGTTTTTTCCTATCTGGAAACCTTTGCTTCTATGACTCTACCTTACATACATCTACATGCCAGTTGGATATCAAGCTAGAGGAAACATAGGTCAATTTTATGCATACAAAGTTTCAAGGTGGCCAGGTGGAGAAGTTTGGGTCTACCAATGGTTTACTGTCAGAGCCCAAGTATTTCGATCTCACTCTAATTTTTGTTTAAAAAACCTCTAAAACACTAGACTAGTTTTAGGGTAATTATGACACATATAATTCAATTCAGAAATGAGGGAAAAAATAAAGCCATGTGTTCTGAGAAGATAGTTTATATAGGTTCAGAGAGCATAGGCTCAGGATCTTGCAGGAAAGAGAAATATCCCCCTAAGGAGTAAAGCTACATACTTTCCCATTTAAGAAAGAAGTACCAAACAACCAAACAAAAAAAGAGGCAAATTACCATTTTCTCTGAGCATACTTTACGTTCTGTATTTACTCCTAGGAATAAGGATGGGGAAACTACAAAGTCATCACCAATAGCACTTGCATATTTAGACATCCCACTTCTACCCCTACACCCCTTAGGACAGTTCTGCACTGTCTTCGTCTTGTGGAGCCTTCTGAAAAGTGGACTTTTGTTTTTTAATCCTTTTGGCTAAGATAGTTGGCAAAACAGAGTTCAAAGCAGACTAGTAGAATTCAGTCAAGACATATTTGAGGTTCAGTGTAAGAACTGCATTTCTTAGCTCTAAAATTTTCAGCAAGTTGCTGAACATCATAAAACCTCATTAAAATGACATAAAAAGTTTAATAAGGTACAAAATAACAAAGGAAGGGACCAAGAGTTGAAAACTTTTGCATGAAGCAGTCTCCAAAATCAAGTTTCGTAAACGTCCAGAAGAATGGAGTTTATTCTGATGAGATTGAACCCTGGAAACTCTGGACTAAAGAACATCAAGAAGAACTGAGGGCAGGAGTCCAGGATTCAGAGGAGAGAGATGAAGTGCAAGTCTGGTTAATCAACTGTGTTTAGTCACCCACTCCACAAAACCCTGAGAATGCTGGCAGACATGGGTTCAGATCCCATAGGCAAGAGACTGGAGAATTTGTCTCTGGGGAAAATAAGCCTAAAAGAAATAATGTACAATTATTAACAGTATTCCCAGCAAAAGAGCAGCCAATAGTGAAATCAACCAGTTGATGAGACTCGCCATAGACAAAAGTGTCCAATCACTTGTAAGGTGCCTTATTCCTAAATATGAATGGACAGCCGAAGGTCACCATTCACCTGAGCAAAAACTCTAAGATATAAGGTGAAAGAAGAAAAGAGAGAAAGTACAAAGAACAGATAACATTTTTTTAAACATAATATTTCATGGTATTTCAGGGATAAGGGAAATGATTAAATAAAACAAGTCCATAAAAATAGAACATACAGATAATACAAAGCATCTCTTAAAAAGTAGAAACATAATATGAGAATCAAATGAATATGAAAAAGTAAAGCTGGAGAACAATTACTAGAAATAAGAATAAAAATACAAAGAGAAGGAAATTGGAAAGGAAATATTAGAGAATGAGAAGGTCAGTTAAGAAGTCCAGCATCCATCTAATAAAAATCTCAAAAAGAAAGAACAGATAAAATGGTTGGAGTGTAAACTATAAAAAATTAATTCAAGGAATTGTCTCAGAATTAAAGGGATTACCCCAAATGTTATGGGCGGAATTATGTCCCCTCAAATTTATATGTTGATATCTTAACCCACTGTACCTCAGAATGTAATTGTATTTAGAGATAGAGCGTTTCAAGAAGTGATTAAAATGAGGTCATTATCATGGACCCTAATCAAATCTGACTGGTTTCCTTACAAGAGAAATTTGGAAACACAGAAAGACACCAGGGGCCCACTTGCACAAAAGAAAGACCATGTAAGGATACAGCTAAAAGGCAGCCATCTGCAAGTCAAGGAGAGAAACCTCAGAAGAAATTAAACTTGCTGGCACCTTGATCTTGGACCTCTAGCTTCCAGAACCGTGGGAAAATAGATTTCTGTTGTTTCAGCTACCGAGTCTGTGGTATTTTGTTACAACTGCTCTAGCAAACAAATTTACCAGAGGATAAGGAAAAATCCTTACTGAGACACATCATAGTGAAGTTTCAAAACACAAAGTTCAATAAAGAATCAGAAAAGTTTCCAGACAAACAAGTCCTCAAAATAGCAGTCGTCCAAACTATGATATGATTCACAAAAGCAACCCTGGAAACCAGAAGGCAGCTGAGTAATGCCTTGACAATTCTAAGGGGAATTAATTTCCAAACTAGAATTTTATATTCAGCCATCCTATCAATCAAGAATGGAAGAAAGAATTTTGAGCAATGTAAGGCCTGAAAGTATTTACCTCCCATCCATTTCTTCTCAAGAACATATTGAAAGATACATTCACCAAAGTAGATGAGGTAATCAAGTAAGAAGGCATGGAACTGAGAACACCAGAGATTTAACCCAGGCGGGAGGTAAAGGGAATCCTGAAGGTGATGATGAAGTGCTCAGAGAAAATCTGGGGCTTATTGTAGTGGGGACAGAAGGCTCCAATAGTGATGCCCTGAAGAAGTGAAACTAAAATGAAAATGAAACCTTTTAAAAAGCATATTCTGAGTATGAGAGTGAATTCATGATAAAAGTACAGAAAACTAAAGAATGAAAATGTAGGCAATCTTTAACTTAAGCAAAAATATAAGAAAGGAACTTTAATATTTATATGATTTATATGCCAAAGGGCTCAGTTGTGAACAGTAGTTACCTAGAGATAATAATGTGTACATGGGATAATAACTTTATGTTCTCACTGACTGTATTGGGAGGGCAGGGGAAAGGCAAATGCATGTGACGTGAAGTACTGGTCTGTTATAAGAAGCTACATACTCATCTTCAGTAGGAAGGTAATAGATAATATCCAAAATTAAAATTACAAACTCACAGAATATTATATAAGCATTCTGTTTAGAAATATGAAGGTGATTACTAGGAGAAATATTTAAAACAGCTGTCTCCATGAAGCAAGAATCAGAAGTGAAGAGGGATAGGGCAGGCACTGCTTTTTGTTGCTCTTATAAACTTGTGAAACTTCGTGAATTTTATAACTTTGTGCATTGGATAATTTGACCAAAAAACTTTTTTTGAAGAAAACTCAGGTGACTCTGAGTCAAGACAAGTATACTGGTAATCCTGATTTGAGCGAATCCTGTTTTCAGAGCATTTCTGCTTCCTGCCAGGCCAAGCCCCACTCTGGCCCAGTCTTTCTTGACTTCGGCTTCACCAGCAGAATCATTATTAGGTTTCCAAAAGTCTTTTACCCTTGTATCCCCTTCTGACATCCTTGGATCCTTTTTCAGATAAAATGGTTCTTACAAATTCCCCTTGTATTAGAAATTGGACTGGATTCTTTGTTTCCTGTTTCCATGTAGGAACCCAAAACAAGACAGAAATTCACTTATTAGAACTGGTACCCTGAATTAGAACAGGGAACATGTCTCTTTATCACTCTGCTAAACAGGAGTCTTAAAATGCCCCTGGCTAACAGCAAATGGATAGTCTGAAGAACTAGGTCCCTATCTTATTGCTGCTTGTCTGCACTCCAGTTACATAAACTCTCAGCAGTGGTTTGTTGTTGGCATTTGGAATGAGGGCCTGCTCTTGAACTCTATTGCTGGTTGGAGTTCCCCTGCATTCTTCATTCCTTCCTTCCTTCCTTTCATCCAATCATTCATGATTCATGCAACACACAGTGACAGTTTATCTGTTGTCAGGCCTCACTGATGACATCCTTCTTTAAAGAGGATTTGAAAAATCTCTGCCTCTTAAGCCCTGCCTGGACACAAAGTTGTTAGCTCTTTGCTGATTTGACTGCCTGGACTGAGTCTCCTCCTATCACCACTATTTAGAACTTCTCTCCCATAAACCACTGATTAAAGTCATGCTGGATTTAGGATAACCTCCTTAAAATGAGTGTGGTATAAATATGCATGCCTGAAGACAGCAAAGCTTGAAAAATATGTCTTGAAGTTTATTCCAGCTTCAAAAACCTTTGTTAAATGTTATTGGTCTTCTCAGACATAGCTTACTATAAAAATATACTATGCTAAAAAGTAACACGGAAGCAAAGAAATGTCTAAAACCTCTGACAATAACAATCAACAGGATAAATATTTTAGGAAACTGTTTCCAACTGTTATTCTTTGATCACTACTGAGTAACTAACATTCAGGAATAGACAGAAAAGGTTTTTGGCAATTGAGCTCTTGAACAAAGAAAGCTGATGGATTTCTCAGTGGGGAAATCAGAGACACATCGTTGGCTCCTTTTTAGATCTTGTAAGTACATTAATGAGTCTTGTTCTCTGGTTCTTATGAATATAAAACTCTCATTGACTTGCATGCCCTTCAGTTTTCCTAGACTGCTGTTGGAGCTTTGCCTGGGAAGGGACCCAGAACAGTACTCCTGTGCTGTAGGTCCTTAGGGGTAAGTGGCCCTGGAGTGTACACAGGATCATGTCTTTCTTTTTGTCCCTCAAACGTTATATTTTCATAAATTATAAATATATGTAAAATTATGATATATGTGTTACTTTTCAGTATTTTTTCAACTTTTACTGGGGTATTTCTACTACAGGACAAATGCTTGCTTTCTAGAGGAGTCGTGCCTCTAAACTAGCAAAGAGAACAAAGGCATTTTGACTTGTGAAAGATAGATATTTCCCTACATGTACTATTAGAGGTTGTAAAAGCTAAAATCAATTTCACTAATTCCTTGATGGCCATGTATCCAAGTCCTGGCCAGTGAAAGAGTTCTGCTGCTTCTTCCTCTTCCTCTGTGCCTGAATATTCTGCACTATGCATGGAATGACAGCAGCCACATTGAATATGCTAGAACAGGAGGAAAGGATACTTGTTCCTTGATGGCATCATTGAGCAGGTAATGATAGCTTAAATTTTGTCTGGAAATTTGTCTTTTTAATAGGTGCTAGAGACTGAATTTTTGTGTCCCCCCAAAAACTTTCATCTGTCGAAACCTAATTCCCAATGTGATGGTTCTTGGACGTGGAGACTTTTGGAAGGTGACTAGGTCTTAATGACACAGCCCTCATGAGTAGTATCCTTATTAAAAATAGAGACTCCAGAGAACTTTCTTGCCCTGTCATATGAGGACATAGTGTAAAGGTGGCTGTGAACCAGGAAGCAGATCCTTACCAGACACCAAATCTGCCAGCATCTAGATCTTGGACTTCCCAGCCTCCATAACTGCGAGAAATAAATTTCAGTTTATAAGCCACACTACCTGTGGTATTCTGATATAGCAGCCTGAATGGACTAAAGCAATAGCTGCAAAACATCGTCCATACGTGGAAACATGGACTGGAAATAGAAATTAATGGAAAATCATGGTTTACAAAGGCCAAGCCCTTCATTTGAGTGCTGTATTCTGAAAGTACATGGCAGGCTTTTGGAAAAGTGATGTAATCTTTACAGACCTGTAAGATGAGTTTACCAAACTTTACAATGTACCCTTGACAGTATATATTTGAGGGAAAATTATTTCATACTGGACAAAAGGCTTGTCTTGCTCCCCTATTTACTCTGCTTTCTAACACAATATGCAAATTTAACATTTCAGAAAAATTTTAGGAAGAAGGAATATTTTTATAGAACTATTCCAGAAAAGATAAAGGGTATGTGTGTGTGTGTATTCTCAAAGTTAGCACAAAAATGAGATCATATTAAATACATTAGTGTATATACCTAGAGTATAACTGCTATATAGACAAATGTCTCTTTCTTTATAGAAATTTAGGTTATGGAGTCTGCTCATCACATAGGCCAGTCAGCAGAGATTCCCTAAGCTATTTAAGCAGATCAGTTGGAGAGGATCAGATTAATCAGGGTTTCCCTGCTCTGCCTGAATTATTTCCTGCTGGGGGATCACCTCTCATTACTAGCTGCTTAAAGAGCAGAGGTTTACAGTAAAAGAAATTGATAATTTAATGAGGGGGGAGTGAGGCACTGGGTGGAAAAATCTCAACTGCTAATACACCTCAAGCAAACTTTTTGCATCTAAAAATGTCATTGTATATATAAAATATTAAGTGACTACTTCTGGGTGTACACAGGCACACATGCACACACACATACAAAGATAACAAGTGAAATAAGAACGACTAGGGAGAGGATTCTGTTCGTCTGGCCTTTTGTAAGTCAAGGCAGGAGCCTGTGAATTAGTATTGACACAGAGAACAAGCACTTGTACTCTTGTGGGTTAAAGTTCCAATGGGCACTAATGAGCATACCTTCTAGCACGTCCTCATTAGACGCCAATTCTTTTCTTCCATTTTCTGAACAGTTTCCATTACAAACTCCATGTTCAATTAATATTAAAATATTCAAAAATCATTATTTTCAGGAAAAGTCAGCAAACTGCATCATCTTCAGTGTTTTCAGTAATACATTGCACAGTGACCTTCCTTCACAAATAATTCATTTACCAACTAAAATGCCACATTCTGAAACGAGATATGTAATCTTAAGAAATCTGCCACAAAGACATTGCAAACAAGAGGAAGCTTTCCCAAAAACTGTCCCAGTTACTGTCCATGAGGTATACTTTCTGAGCCAGTGCAAAAGGAAGCTTGAGTTAAATAAAGACTTTCTCATCCAGCCTCAAAAATAATAAGTCATGACAATTTCAATTATGGATCGTGAAAACAACTAACACAGAGCACCGTAGAATTGAAAACAGGCTTGCACATACATTTCACCCTATGAAATATCATTATTGTTAATAATTGTTTTGCCAGCTAGCTACAAAACAGGGTTCCTCAGGGTGTTTTATTACTTTTCAAGCTAAAGAAATAATGATTTGTGACAATTAGTCAGATGTCAAGCTGCAGGAGATAACAGGAGATTTTGCGGAATTTTCAGTTTCATTGTTAAAAGGAAATGGAACCCCTTACTCGAGGTCCAGGCAGCTCTTTTAAACCTCTTCATCAGTGTCAGTGAAAGTCACCTTTAAAGGTATCTAAACATCAATAAAGCTACAGAACTTTTTTTTACATCCCAATTACTAATATTCTAAGTCATCTTAACTAAATTAGGAGCTGGTTAAAATTTTCCCAAGGATTTTTAGACTTGTCAAAGTGGAGGAATTGCCAGCATTTTGACAGGTTTAAATCTTGAGAACAATTTTACAGATAAAAAATTAAAAGGCAGTTTTCAAGCCCTCCAGGATTAAATGAATTCTAGATCCACTTTGGTGGGTATGAGGTTGGGGGTGGTAGGGGGTGGTTTACCAGGTGGAGAAAATGCAGAGCCAAGAAGATAAGTAGAAGAGTGATTGGCCAAAGGGGTTCCTTAAGATTTGCTTTTAAGATTAGATTTCTAACCTCTGCCCTCAGAGCCATTCCAGAAGAGAACTTGAGTATTTACTCCAATTTTTTTCTACTTCAGTGTTTTGCTTCTTGTGTAGGAAAAAAAAATAGAGACAAAAAACAATAATATTAATCCCAAAAAACAATAGAATCAACCTACTTTATCTTGTAAAAATGTTCTCATTTTCATTGTTTTGTTCCCACAAAAGCAATCCTTGTCAACTCTCTTTTTATTTGTTGTTTCCCTTGAATTAAAATGAAGTAACCTCTATCTCCTCGGAGGACTATATGGTTAATCAAAAGCAAAGGAGAACACATTGAATTATGGGATTGATATTCTAAACTTTTATGACTACTGACCTGATAGTCAAGAAGTGATTATTTAGACTTTCAGCAAAAGCTTTTTGAGTGTCTACTATGGGTCAAGCATTATTCCTAGACCTTTTAGATTACAACAGTGAATAAGGCAAACAAAAATTCTGTTCCTTGTGGAAATTACATTTTAGGGCCACTTATCATAAGTAACATGCAGAGTGTTCTTGTGAAAACTAGGAGTTTCTCTGTAAAACACAAAGGAAAAAGTAGTAACTGATTTCCACCATCAAATCTTCAGTAAAATAATCATTTATTGTAGCTTTTGGCTTTTTATTATAATTTTTTTTAAATTTAAGCACTTATTTCATATTTGTAAATTAAACATTATATATCTTTAGCCTTAATGCATTCAGAGAAAGCTATTTAAAAATACATTTATAGGGCTTCCCTGGTGGCACAGTGGTTGGGAGTCCGCCTGCCGGTGCGGGGACACAGGTTTCTGCCCCGGTCCGGGAGGATCCCGCGTGCCGTGGAGCGGCTGGGCCCGTAAGCTGTGGCCGCTGAGCCTGCGCGTCCGGAGCCTGTGCTCCGCAACGGGGGAGGCCACAGCAGTGAGAGGCCTGCGTACCACACACACAAAAAATACATTTATAGGGACTTCCCTGATGGCACAGTGGATAAGACTCTGTGCTCCCTATGCAGGGGTCCGGGTTCAATCCCTGGTCAGGGAACTAGATCCCACGTGCATGCCACAACTAAGAGTTCACATGCTGCAACTAAGGAGCCCTAGAGCCGCAACTAAGACCCAGCATAACCAACATAAATAAATAAATAAATTTAAAAAAATACATTTATATTCAGCATTCAATAATTTCAGTAGTAGCATCAATAGTTTCAAATCCTTGAAGACAAAATATATAAATGAATAGGTACCAATTCTTAGAGGCAATATTTTCTCACTAACCTGAGAAATTTTTTTCAAAAAAAAAAGGTTGAGAATGAAGTTTCCTTAATGTCTTCTAGATTATATGCATACACACACACCACACACACACATATATACTGTTATATTCTAACAATGACTATAAAAATGATCATTTGATGCTTATAGTTCAAGTACAGTATTTTGAAATACAAATTCTTATATCTATTATTAGAAGTTATCATAGCAGAAGCATGGTGGGTAGAAGCTTTCAAAATCTGCTAGTTGGGGACTATAATAGAAAGATCCAGAGAATTCTCTAGAGTGATCTTAATACCTGTCACATCTGAAAGAATATTTGTTAAAGTATTGTGTTTAGGTAGGCTAAGTTAAAAATATTCTAGATCAAGAACGTTGGAAATGCAATGAACTAAATGCAAACTTGAGTGTCAAGAGCCCATGTTCATATTTGCTCTAGTACTGCCAAGAAATAAACGTCTATCCCAGGGCAGACTGCAGAAAGAACCACCTGGAAATAGCATCATGAATTTCTTAAAAAAATAATGTGCTGATAAATTTTTTAGTTTTGGCATCATGGGAATTTTTTTAACAAAATATTCACTCTTATGTAGAGGCAATTAAGATTGACAAGAGAAAACTAATGAAATTATTAGATCTGCATCCTTTTTTTGTTTTTCTGTAGTAATAATTGACTTCGAACCCAGAAGAAATACTCTAGTTTCCAACTCCTATCACACTTAAAATGACCTCATGATTTCCTACACATTAAATGAAATCTCTGCATTAGCTTCTATAAAGCCAGAAGCCCAGGAGCAATGTGAGGGTGGGGGAAGGTGGAGCTGTCTGAAACCCAGTCTGTTACTGTGACATACATCCTAGCTTGGCTTAATGTCTGCTCTTTTCAGTTCATACCAAAACAGATGGAGAAAGAAAGGGGGAAAATTATTATATGTATGTCTAGAATTTTAATAGCTAAGAAAACTCAGAATTTTAGCATAATCATTATTATCAAGTGAACATATATAGAGTAAAATAACAGCTTTGCTTAATGCCACATAAACAAAAAATATGTTAACACACTTACCAAAGCCCCAAGTCAAAAACATGGTTACTTGATTTATTTAATGATTTGTAAGTGTCTAGATTTTAAATGAAGATACATTATGATTAGATCCCTATCTTTAGTGAGCTCAAAATCTAGTAGGAGAGAGAAACATATAATCACCGTATTAAAAATGCTATAATATGGGAACCTACTTTAAGGTACTCTACCTAAATAGCAGTTACAGGATTGGGGAAGAGAAAAAAGGATTAGAGTATGAATAGGTGTTCTATGTTGATAAGGGAGAAATGGGCATTCCAGATGATGGACATAAAATGTACAAGGGCAAAGGAAAAAGAAAATTTTTTTCAGAAAAATGTCAGTAGTTCAGTGCAGTTTAATCAGAGGTTATGAATTGGGGAATTGTTGGAAAACCATTCTAGGTCCATGCAGTAGAGCCTCTTGTATCCAGAAGAGAAACTCAAACACTTCTACAAGGGATAATATGCTCATTATGGGTCTTAAGCAAGGGTAAACCTGATGTACTTTTTAAAAAAAATCACACAGAGAAATAGGGAAATGGAAAAAAAACATAGTGTTTAACCCATGGGTTCAAAATTAGATTTTGCCATTTTGTTATAGAATCTCTTTAGAGATCCCAGTTTTACCTTCTGCGGATAAAAAATTACTTTATAGGATTAGTGTGAGGATTAAATGAGATGTTTACATAAAGTATCTGGCAGATGGATATATGGGGTAGGTAAGGAAAGATATTTAAGATAAAGATATATTTATGGACATTAGTTGGATATAGGTGGTAGTTGAAGTTATAGGAATAGACAGAGAGGAGGCAAAAAAACATGAGATGGGAAGAGAACAGAGTTTGGAGACCTACTGAGCCCCCAGGTAGAAAGAATGGGTAGGATAAGAGGACTCCACGAGAGAAATAGGGATGGCATAGTCTGCAAAGCAAGAGGGAAACTTGAGAAATATGTATTAGTGGACAGCCAGCCAGTGAAGAATCCTTCTTTCAGGAACTCAGCTTACCAAATTCTGGAAGATGTTTCATACTACCTTTTCTAATTGGATGACTACCAAGATGTATAATTAATGAATTAGTTATCCTTCCAGTGATCTCTCTTGTAACTAAGGTAGCCTGTTTCAAAGATATTCCTATAGAAGTCTGCATAGTCTAGTGGTAGTGTTTACTTTGACACTTGAAAGACTTTTACGGCTGCCCCCAGGGTGAAAGCTATGTTTTGGGGGGCAGAGAAACTAATTCCTGGCCTCTATAAAAGATGCACAGTTCTAAGTGCACATGTGTGTCCCCTGCAAAGAAAATGCTGTTAGTTACTGTACACTTCTTCCACATGGGACATACAACAGCTGGGATACCCAAGTTGAATGCCCTTCAACATGGCCTCTCAGATGGCTCATAAGCCTTAGTGTTCCCAACTCTGTTCAGATCATTGAGTCTAGTACTTGACTTTGGAAGGACTGTGTCTTAGTCCATTCATGCTGCTATAAGAAAATACCACAGACTTGATAGCTTATGAACAACAGAAGTTTATTTCTCACAGTTCAGGGGTCTGGAAGTCTGAGATCAGGGTGCCAGCATGGTCAAGTGAGGGCTGTCTTCAAGGTTGTAGACTTCTTATTGTATTCTCACATGGCAGAAGGGGCCAGGGAGCTCCATAGGATCTCTTTCATAAGAGCACTAAGGCTCTGCTATTCCATTCACAAGGTCTGTCCCCTAATGACCTAATAACATCCCACTCCTAATACCACTACATTGAGCATTAAGATTTCATTACATGAATTTGGTGGGGAATAAACATTCAGACCATAGCAAACTGCTTGAGAGCAGTAAGTTTGACTGGTCCTATTTTCTACAGGGTATTCGTTCAGGTGTTCAGTTTTGATGAGAACACAGTAGCAGGCTGTTACGGACTGAGCATTTATGCCCCTGCAAATTCCTGTGTTGAAGCTCCAACTCCAATGTGATGGTAATTAGGGTGAGATGAGGTCATGAGGGTGGGGCCCTCAGGATGGAATTAGTTGCCTTTTAAGAAGCGATACCAGAGTATTCTCTCTCTCTCCTCTCTGCCATGTGAAGACACAGCAAGAAAGCAGCCATCTGAAACACCAGAATAGAGCTCTCACCAGAAACCGACCATGCAGGCTAATAACTGTTGTTGTTGTTTTTTTTAATCAAAAAAAGCATATTGATGGGAAATGATATTTATAGTGGGAATAATGAATCCAAAACTTAAGGATAATATCCAGTTTAAGGATGTCTATCTTTTCCAAAGTCTCCAAGTGGAAAAAGCATCTAACATACTTGTACTTCCAAAAGGTCACTGAGTTGCATGGCTCCAATGGTAAAAATTGTGCCACGTCTTGATGGAATGCTTCCTCTGGAGCCAGCTGGTTTGAACTCCGCTCAAAAGATGCTGTAGGCATATTAGTCCACACAAAGAACGAAGAAACATGCCTGAGTGGGGCACATACTGTCTCCAATACCCAAGAATCCAACAAAGTAATGGCTTCCTTTTTGATCGAGGGGACCTGAAGGGACAGTAGTCTTTCTTTGACTGACACAGAGATTGAGTGTTGTGAGTCTGCTCATAAAGCTCCAACAAACTTTACTTGGTGGGTAGGTCCCTGAACTTTATTCTGGGTATTTCTGTTTTTAAATTACTCAAATTAAGAACTGAGTCTTAAAATAACAGAATATTCCCAATAACATGCATAGTCATATAAACATTGGGATTTAGTTACAAAAATATCATCACAGTTCCAGAAAAAGTAACTATATTTATTTCTGGTTTAAAGTGTGCAATAAAAAGGTAATATAGTATTTCAAAAAAGGGCTGTTCTTCTAATTATCAATACATAAGTTAGCCAGGTTTCAACCTAGCTCTCTCTGGATCCCAGGCTCAGAATCTTTTCCTTATGTGACACAGCCTTACTGTTCAAAAGAAAAAAAAGAGTAAAACAGGACTGCAGGAAGAAAATGGGAAAGATCAAACACCAGGGGGATTTCAGAAAGTAGTTGAGGAAAAGGCAGTGAAAAACAGGTTAGGAAGGCACAAACAAGAGGCAAGAAGGAAAACAGAAGAGGGAGCTTGAGCAAGGAAGGAGCCAGGTGTCATGTGCCTCCAAAGAAATGCATTTTCCAAAATTCTTAATGGTGAAAAGAAAGGTGTTAGGGCTTCCCTGGTGGCTCAGTGGTTGAGAGTCCGCCTGCCGATGCAGGGGACACGGGTTCGTGCCCCGGTCCGGGAAGATCCCACATGCCTCGGAGCGGCTGGGCCCGTGAGCCATGGCCGCTGAGCCTGCGCGTCCGGAGCCTGTGCTCCGCAACGGGAGAGGCCACAACAGTGAGAGGCCCGTGTACCGCAAAAAAAAAAAAAAAAAAAAAAGAAAGAAAGGTGTTAGGTAAAACATATAAAGAACAAATGGAGAGAAATACTTAAAGGGAAAAAGTTAAAGGGCTCATTAAAAATTGAAGCAAAACCTATTAGAGGAGAGACAGAGAGAGGGAGAAAGACAGGGAAAGCAATTAAGCAGGCAACTGAAAGATAAATCAGACTCAAAAGAAGTAAGTTAATGGAAACCAATTTTAAAAAATTAAAATGACTTCTGTATTTCAAACCAACTCAAAACCACATATAACCAACACACACACACACACAGAGAAGCACATACCTACACTCTCATTCTACAATTTCAGAAGTTATTGTGAAATGATTTGAAATTTTATTGTGAATTCCAAGTAGTCAGGGGTCTATGTATAATGTTTAAATGAGAGAAGAATCACATTTTCTAGCTAGAACTAACTCTTTTGATAGATGTAATAAATCCAGTAATTAAAGGGATATCTATTGTTTTATATTATTAAAGTGGTCATTTTAAGGTCCTAAAGTGATGATCCTACATACCTAAATATAAAGGACTATGTTTCTGCACATTTTAGAAAGGTAAGATATTGACCAGCTGCATTCTTTTCCTTTGGATCTGTGATTTGCTAATTCTTGTGACTTGTCACTGAGGGCCACACTGGCTTTTATTCTCTCCACAAGATACTTCCTGACTTCGTGAAGTTTGCCATATGTTTATGTGCAGAAAACACTTGCATGGGCTGAAATGTTTCTTAAATGAATATAGGACTTATTAAGAGGTCTGTGGACATTGTTTTAAATTATACACATTTTTAAAATATTAATTCAGGTTCTTTGCTTTAATGTGCAATGTCATAAGGGCTATGACTGTTCACATGCTGAGTATTACACTGTCTTTTCTTGTCCCATTAGACCTTGAATATTTACTATATTCCTGACATTACTATATTCCTATACCTTTCAAAGGCTAACAGTTTTTATCTGTCTGTGTTACTAGTTTACTCTCAAAATTTAGATTTGCCTGTTGAAAAAGTGGAGAATAATTTCTTAGAAATAAAATCCAGAATCTTCCCTTTCTTAAAAATGTGTCTTTCATGCAACATCCAATTGTAAATATTTGAGCAGCTTCTAAGTTTTATATTCTGTGTTAGGTATGGAGAATATGAGGTTGAGCAAGGGACACATGCTTCATTCACAAAGATTACAGAGTAGTTGGACATAGAATAATTAATAATGCCATATTTTATGAGTACATAAATTAGAGGAAGTATAAGGTTCAATGCAAGTTCATGTCAGGGACATCTATGCTAGACTTGGAAAGTTAAAATTTCCCCAAAAGTTGTGACCTCAAAGTTGAAACAGTCGAGTTGGATAGATCTTAGCTAGATAAAGAACATAATGTGAGGTTGGTTGGATAGGCATATCCCAGGGGTGCAAAGAAACTGATAATAATTCATTATGATTGCATCATAGATTGCAAGTGATGAGAGAAGAATCTGGAAAGGCAAGCAAATACCAGATTACAAAGCGTCTAGTAAAGCATGCTTAGGACTTTGAACCATAGAGCAATAGGTGTCTCTCAATTAAACAGGTCTGATTTGATGGGTTTTCAACTTACACATTCTCACAGGGATGTGGGCTTAAAGGGGACCCATGCTTGGTTTAAAGCTCTGATATTTCCACCTTGAAAGTCTTAATAATTTTTCAACAAGATGCCCTGCATTTTTATTTTGTACTCTTTCCCACAATTATATAGCTCATCCTACAATTGGGATTATATTTGGCTTCATGTAACGAAAAACCAAGTATGTGAATAAATAAGATAAAGGTTTGTTTCTTTCACGTAAAAAAGATTGAAAGTAAGGGAGCCAGGACTGGCGTGACTATTCCGTAGACATAAAGGACTCAGCTTGCATTTTTGTAGCCCATCCACAATCCTTAGTACATTATATGGCTTATATCCTCATAGCCTCATAGTCCAAAATGGCTGCTGAAGTTCCAATATCATAGCTATCTTCCAGGTACAAAAAGGAAGAATGGCAAAAGTGCACACCTCCTTTCTGAGCCTATACTCTTTAAGGAGCTACCCTGAATACAATTGTGGTTCTGTTTTTAAGGAAGAAGGAGGAAATGAATATTATGTAGTCAATTAACAAACTCTCATACAGGAAGTCATAGAATGCATTCAGAAGGGGAATGCCAAGATCTGATTTGCATTTTATAAAAATCATCCTGGCAGAAGTGTGGAGGAAGTTGAACTGGGAGACAGAACTGCTAGGCTGATAACATAATCTTGCCCTGAGTTGATGGTGGACTGAAAGAAATGTGGCAACAGGGGTAGAAAGAAGTGACAAGTTCACCAACCAGCTAGGACTAGAATACACAGGATTTGGTTTTTGAAAGGGCAGAGCAAAGAAGAAGAAGAAATTGAGCTGAAGCTCAGGTTCTTTTTGGGTAGTTCTTAGTGCCATTCAATGAAATAGAGAACAAAACAGGTCAGGGGATCAGGTCAATTTTTAAAGATCTGTGGTAAATTTAAGTGACAGTATTTAGGATTTGGTTGTATCTGTAGCCTGGAGCTCAGGGCAGGTTGGGAACTAGAGACAGGTTTAAGGCATCATCATAGAAGCAGTACTGAAATGGGAGCAGTTAGTTGAGTTCCCTCACGGAGGCCTAGCCTAAGAAGAGGAATTGAGAAAACACATAGGGGATACAGCCATAAATTCATTTAAAGTGCTTGATGCAGCTTATGAGAAAAAAAGTTTAAATTTTAATTGACCAGAAAGAGAAGACTGTATCATACCTAAAGTTGAAAAAGGAATCAGTCACAGTAAATAAAGATCTTTAGTCCAGTGCCATCATTGCACAGAGGAGAAATCAAGTGCCGTGCAGAGCCCACCTACATGTTATTTCCTCTGTCTGGAAGGCCACTGCTCCAACTCCTGAATAACTCCTATTCTCCTCATACTTCAAAAACTAATTTATATGTGACAGGTGATGTCAGAGTCACTCGGGCTATTGTGGAGAGCAAGATAGACAAGGTCCTGCCTTTATGGACTTCACAGGAGAAAACCGTTTCTGACAGTCATTATCACTGTGTTGTGACTAAAGGGGAAGTGCATGGGTTTCTCTAATCTCTGTGAAGAGAAAGACATAACGTCCCTTCCCTTCAGTTACCTCTCTGCCGTGTCCCATTATAGCAGTTATAACATTGTGCTATATACATCTTTATTTGTGTGTTTTCTTGTATTTTGTGTGCGTGCACATCCAGATTGATGCTTCCAGAGCATGAATCATAGTACATTCCTCCTCTGCTCAAAATGCCTCACTCATAGTAAAAGGCAAAGTCCTTAAAATAACCTACAGCACCTGTCCCTTGTTACCACTCTGACCTCATCTCCTACTTCTCTCTCCTTTGTTTAAACTAATCCATTTACACTGGCCTTTTACATTAAACACATACCAAAAGCTTGGCCTGATCTACCTTAACCTTTTTTTCTAGCAGTTCCCTCTGCTTAGAACTCTCTCTCCAGACATCTGCTTGGTTAATGCCCTCATTTCCTTCAGATCTTTCCAAAGTCTTAACGTTCTCAATGTGGATTTCCTGACTAGCCTGTTTAATACTGTGCACTTCCCTTTCTCCCCACATTTTAATACCTGTTAACCTACTGTAATTTTTCTAAAGCACTTTTTACCATGTAGTAAACTGTGCACTTTACTTATTTATTATTGTTGTTGTTCCTTGCCTATCTACCCCTCTACCCACTAAAATATGAGTCCCATATGGACAGGAATAGTTACCTCTTTTGTCACCCTTATATCCTAGGCACCTAGAACAGTGGCTGGCACCTAATCATTAGTTGCTCAATAAATATGTATTGAATGATAGGGGGTCGTCCAAATGTACTGAGAGCTCCTTGAGAACAGACAGCATATTTACTTGTCTTTTTATCCAGAGCATCTGCTGCAGTTCCTGGTATCTATAAGCTTCTCAAAACAATACTTGCAGAATAAACGAATGAATGAATGATTATAGCTTTAGCTTACAGCAGTTTTACCATATGTATATGGGTACTTGGAATATATGAACATTTTATTTGACATTTTTTAAAATGTCAGGAGTCAGGATGAAAAAATATCAGGGTTCTAATTTGTATATCATCAAGAGATGGGAAAAAGTTTCTTTAAGGATATGATGCCATTTCTTCAATGAAGACAGTTTGAATATTGAAAAGGGATATCAACTAAATCTAGAATAGAGTAAAAAGTAAATAAAAGTTTATTGTAGTGCCCATGCTATACACTGCCCAGAATTTATTCATCTTATAACTAGAAGTGTGTACCCTTTGACCAACATCACCTCATTTCTACCACCCCCTAGGCCCTGGCAACCACCATTTTACTATCTATATGTATGAGTTTGGCTTTCTTTCCACATATAAGTGAGATTATACACTATTAGTCTTTCTCCATCTGACTTATCTTACTTAACATAATGCCTTCAAGGTCCATGCATTTTGTTGCAAATGGCAGGATTTCCTTCTATCTCGTGGCTGAATAATATTCCATTGTGTATGTGTGTGTGAGTGTGTGTGTGTGTGTGTGTCTATATCTCCATTCATCTGTAGACAGGCACTTTAGTTTTTTCCCATATCTTGGCTATTGTGAATAATGCTGCAATGAACATGGGAGTGCAGATGTCTCTTCAAGATCTTGGTTTCATTTCCTTTGGATATACCCAGAAGTGGGATTGCTGGATGATACAGTAGTTGTTTTTAATTTTTGAGGAACCTCCATAATGTTTTCCATTGTGGAAGCACCAATTACATTCCGAACAACAGTGCACAAGTGTTCCCTTTTCTCCACATCCTCATCAACACTTGTTATCGTCTTTTTGATAATACTCATTCTAACAGGTGTAAGGTGATATCTCATTGTGGTTTTGATTTGCACTTCCCTGATGATTAGTGATTTTGAGCACCTTTTCATGTACCTATTGGCCATTTGTAGGTCTTCTTTGGAAAAATGTCTATTCAGGTCCTTTTCCAACTTTTTAATCAGATTGTTTCTTTTTTTGCTGTTGACTATAGTTAATAATACTGTATTATACACAGCTGTCTCTCAGTATCTGTGGAGGACTGTTTCCAGGACATTTTGTGGATAACAAAACCTGTTGATGCTCAGGTCCCTTACAGTCAGCCCTCAGTATTCATGGGGTCCACATCTGTGGATTCAATCAACAGCGGATAGAAAATATTGTTTGATCTGCAGTTGGCTGAGTCCACTGATGGGGAACCCACAGATATGGAGGACCAACTGTACTTGAAACTTGCTTACATATATTATATGTTAATTATATGTCAATAAAGCTGGAAAAAGCACATGCAAAAAAAGTCTATTGTATCATACAGTAGAAATATTCTATAAGAATAAAGGATTGAATAAATCTCTCTGGATATACTTTTTTATTTTTTTTATTTTTTTAAATTTTTATTGGAATATAATTGATTTATAGTGTTGTATTACTTTCTTCTGTACAGAAGTGAATCAATTATACATATACATATATCCACTCTTTTTTAGATTCTTTTCCCACATAGGTCATTACAGAGTACTGAGTAGAGTTCCCTGTGCTATACAGTAGGTCCTTATTAGTTTATTTTATTATAGTAATGTGTATATATTGATCTCAATCTCCATTTTATTCCTCCCCTTCCTCCCCCCTGGTAACCATAAGATTGTTTTCTAATCTGTAATTCTATTTCTGATTTGTAAATAAGTTCATTTGTACCGTTTTTTTAGATTCCACATATAAGCGATATCATTACAATGTGTATACGTACCACATCTTCTTTAGCCATTCTGTCTCTGGATATACAGTGCTGACTGAATACAACAAAAGACGTACATGGATCAGCAGAACTGAAAAAAAGTTCTTTGAAAATCATACTGTTGGCAATTTTAAAATGTCTACTTTTCTCACTACAGAAATAAAACCTGGAAAATTTGGAGCATTTTGAAGGAGAACAAATTCTGATTCATATGGAAAGCATTTCTTTTAATTGTTGGAGGAATAAACAAGGGAAGGCCCTTAATTTTCTGTTCAAGAGTCTATAAGATAATGGACTACAGTCACTGTATAAAAGAAATTTTTTGAATAAAATTAGTAAGGGCAAGATTTCTAACAAACAATGACATTTTATTTGCTTTATTAAGTAGTAGAAGGTATCGATTTTTACATTGGGCAAAAATCAAAAACAACAACCATAACAAAAACAGAAGATGAATTAAAGATATTTTTAAAAACAAAGGTTAAGGGGACTTCCCTGGTGGCACAGTGGTTAAGAATCTGCCTGCCAATGCAGGGGACATGGGTTCAAGCCCTGGTCCAGGAAGATCCCGTTTGCCGCAGAGCAACTAAGCCCGCGAGCCGCAACTGCTGAGCCTGTCTGCTACAGCTACTGAAGCCTGCATGCCTAGAGCCTATCCTCTGCAACAAGAGAAGCCACTGCAGTGAGAAGCCTGCACACTGCAACGAAGAGTGGCCCCCGCTCACCGCAACTAGAGAAAGCCCATGAGCAGCAATGAAGACCCAACTAATTTAATCAATTCATTTTTTTAAAAAATGACAAAAGTAAAAAATAATCAGGAAGACAAAAAGCCAAACATTTGTAGAAAGCCCAGTAAAATATAGACCTTCCATAATTTATAAAGAATAGAGAGTGGTGGTCAATTTCCAAGGCAAAAAGAAATGAGTAAACTTGAGAAACTATCAAGAATAAGTTATTTATAGAACAATTTCAGGAAAAAGAAAAATAAATGAGGAAGAAGGCCAGGACTTCACCTATTTCCAGTATACCATTCCGGAGAAGTCAAAGCACGTAGAGTGAGTAATATTTTCAAGGGACAATTGTTTCGGGATTCTATAAGATTCAACTATTGTATAAATAAAGCTTTCTTCTTTTAATTCTATTGAAAAGAGAAAAAAGAACTTGGGAATTGCTTTGGCTATTCAGGGTCTTTTGTGTTTCCATACAAATTGTGAAATTTTTTGCTCTAGTTCTGTGAAAAATGCCAGTGGTAGTTTGATAGGGATTGCATTGAATCTGTAGATTGCTTTGGGTAGTAGAGTCATTTTCACAATGTTGATTCTTCCAATCCAAGAACATGGTCTATCCCTCCATCTATTTGTATCGTCTTTAATTTCTTTCATCAGTGTCTTATAATTTTCTGCATACAGGTCTTTTGTCTCCTTAGGTATGTTTATTCCTAGATATTTTATTCTTTTCATTGCAATGGTAAATGGAAGTGTTTTCTTGATTTAACTTTCAGATGTTTCATCATTAGTGTATAGGAATGACAGATTTCTGTGTATTAATTTTGTATCCTGCTACCTTACCAAATTCATTGATTAGCTCTAGTAGTTTTCTGGTAGCATCTTTAGGATCCTGTATGTAGAGTATCATGTCATCTGCAAACAATGACAGCTTTACTTCTTCTTTTCCGATTTGCATTCCTTTTATTTCTTTTTCTTCTCTGATTGCTGTGGCTAAAACTTCCAAAACTATGTTGAATAATAGTGGTGAGAGTGGGCAACCTTGTCTTGTTCCTGATCTTAGTGGAAATGGTTTCAGTTTTTCACCATTGAGGACGATGTTGGCTGTGGGTTTCTCATATATGACCTTTATTATGTTGAGGAAAGTTCCCTCTATGCCTACTTTCTGCAGGGTTTTTATCATAAATGGGTGTTGAATTTTGTCGAAAGCTTTCTCTGCATCTATTGAGATGATCATATGGTTTTTCTCCTTCAGTTTGTTAATATGGTGTATCATGTTGATTGATTTGCGTATACTGAAGAATCCTTGCATTCCTGGGATAAACCCCACTTGATCATAGTGTATGATCCTTTTAATGTGCTGCTGGATGCTGTTTGCTAGTATTTTGTTGAGAATTTTTGCATCCATGTACATCACTGATATTGGCCTGTAGTTTTCTTTCTTCATGACATCTTTGTCCGGTTGTCGTATCAGGGTGATGGTGGCCTCGTAGAGTGAGTTTGGGAGTGTTCCTCCCTCTGCTATATTTTGGAAGAGTTTGAGAAGGATAGGTGTTAGCTCTTCTCTAAATGTTTGATAGAATTTGCCTGTGAAGCCATCTGGTCCTGAGCTTTAGTTTGTTGGAAGATTTTTTTTTTTTTTTTTTTGGACAGAGGGATCTTTTATTTATTTTAACATCATTATTGGGGTATAATTGCTTTACAATGGTGTGTTAGTTTCTGCTTTATAACAAAGTGAATCAGTTAAACATATACATATGTTCCCATATCTCTTCCCTCTTGGGTCTCCCTCCCTCCCACCCTCCCTATCTCACCCCTCCAGGCGGTCACAAAGCACTGAGCCGATATCCCTGTGCCATGCGGCTGCTTCCCACTAGCTATCTACCTTACGTTTGTTAGTGTGTATATGTCCATGACTCTCTCTTGCCCTGTCACAGCTCACCCTTCCCCCTCCCCATATCCTCAAGTCCGTTCTCCAGTAGGTCTGTGTCTTTATTCCTGTCTTACCCCTAGGTTCTTCATGACATTTTTTTTTCTTCTTAAAATCCATATATATGTGTTAGCATATGGTATTTGTCTTTTTCTTTCAGACTTACTTCACTCTGTATGACAGACTCTAGGTCTATCCACCTCATTACAAATAACTCAATTTCGTTTCTTTTTATGGCTGAGTAATATTCCATTGTATATATGTGCCACATCTTCTTTTTCCATTCATCCGATGATGGGCACTTAGGTTGTTTCCATCTCCAGGCTATTGTAAATAGAGCTGCAATGAACATTTTGGTACATGACTCTTTTTGAATTTTGGTTTTCTCAGGGTATATGCCCAGGAGTGGGATTGCTGGGTCATATGGTAGTTCTATTTGTAGTTTTTTAAGGAACCTCCATACTGTTCTCCATAGTGGCTGAACCAATTCACATTCCCACCAGCAGTGCAAGAGTGTTCCCTTTTCTCCACACCCTCTCCAGCGTTTATTGTTTCTAGATTTTTTGATGATGGCCATTCTGACTGGTGTGAGATGATATCTCATTGTAGTTTTGATTTGCATTTCTCTAATGATTAATGATGTTGAGCATTCTTTCATGTGTTTGTTGGCAGTCTGTGTATCTTCTTTGGAGAAATGTCTATTTAGATGTTCTGCCCATTTTTGGATTGGGTTGTTTGTTTTTTTGTTATTGATAGATTTGCGTATATTGAAGAATCCTTGCATTCCTGGAATAAACCCCACTTGATCATGGTGTATGATCCGTTTAATGTGCTGTTGGATTCTGTTTGCTAGTATTTTGTTGAGGATTTTTGCATCTATATTCATCAGTGATATTGACGAACATAGTGATATTTTCACAGTGATATTTTCTTTCTTTGTGACATCCTTGTCTGGTTTTGGTATCAAGGTGATGGTGGCCTCGTAAAAGGAATTTGGGAGTGTTCCTCCCACTGCTGTATTTTGGAAGAGTTTGAGAAGGATAGGTGTTATCTCTTCTCTAAATGTTTGATAGAATTCTCCTGTGAAGCCATCTGGTCCTGGGCTTTTGTTTGTTGGAAGATTTTTAATCACAGTTTCAATTTCAGTGCTTGTGATTGGTCAGTTCATTTTTTTCTATTTCTTCCTGATTCATTCTTGGCATGTTGTGCATTTCTAAGAATTTGTCCATTTCTTATTGGCATAGAGTTGCTTGTAGTAATCTCTCATGATCTTTTTTATTTCTGCAGTGTCAGTTATTACTTCTTTTTCATTTCTAATTCTGTTGATTTGAGTCTTCTCCCTTTTTTCTTGATGATTCTGGCTAGTGGTTTATCTATTTTATTTATCTTCTCAAAGAGCCAGCTTTTAGTTTATTGATCTTTGCTATCGTTTCCTTCATTTCTTTTTCATTTATTTCTGATCTGATTTTTATGATTTCTTTCCTTCTGCTAGCTTTGGGGTTTTTTTTGTTCTTCTTTCTCTAATTGCTTTAGGTGCAAGGTTAGGTTGTTTATTTGAGATGTTTATTGCTTCTTAAGGTGGGCTTGTATTGCTATAAACTTCCCCCTTAGAACTGCTTTTGCTGCATCCCATAGGTTTTGGGTCATTGTGTCTCCACTGTCATTTGTTTCTAGGTATTTTTTTATTTCCTCTTTGATTTCTTCAGTGATCACTTCATTATTAAGTAATGTATTGTTTAGCCTCCATGTGTTTGTATTTTTTACAGATCTTTTCCTGTAATTGATATCTAGTCTCATGGCGTTGTGGTCGGAAAAGATACTTGATACAATTTCAATTTTCTTAAATTTACCAAGGCTTGATTTGTGACCCAAGATATGATCTATCCTGGAGAATGTTCCATGAGCACTTGAGAAAAATGTGTATTCTGTTGTTTTTGGATAGAGTGTCCTATAAATATCAGTTAAGTCCATCTTGTTTAATGTATCATTTAAAGCTTGTGTTTCCTTATTGATTTTCATTTTGGATGATCTTTTCATGGGTGAAAGTGGGGTGTTAAAGTCCCCTACTACGAATGTGTTACTGTCGATCTCCCCTTTTATGGCTGTTAGTATTTGCCTTATGTATTGAGGTGCTCCTCTGTTGGGTGCATAAATATTTACAATTGTTATATCTTCTTCTTGGATCGATCCCTTGATCATTATGTAGTGTCCTTTGTCTCTTCTAATAGTCCTTATTTTAAAGTCTATTTTGTCTGATATGAGAATTGCTACTCCAGCTTTCTTTCGGTTTCCATTTGCATGGAATATCTTTTTTCCATCCCCTTACTTTCAGTCTGTATGTGTCTCTAGGTCTGAAGTGGGTCTCTTGTAGACAGCATATATAAGGGCCTTGTTTTTGTATCCATTCAGCCAGTCTGTGTCTTTTGGTGGGAGCATTTAGTCCATTTACATTTAAGGTAATTATCGATATGTATGTTCCTATTCCCATTTTCTAAATTGTTTTGGGTTCGTTATTATAGGTCTTTTCCTTCTCTTGTGTTTCTTGTCTAGAGAAGTTCCTTTAGCATTTGTTGTAAAGCTGCTTTGGAGGTGCTGAACTCTCAGCTTTTTCTTGTCTGTAAAGGTTTTAATTTCTCCATCCAATCTGAATGAGATCCTTGCTGGGTAGAGTAGTCTTGGTTGCAGGTTTTTCTCCTTCATCACTTTCAGTATGTCCTGCCACTCCCTTCTGGCTTGTAGGGTTTCTGCTGAGAGATCAGCTGTTAACCTTATGGGAATCCCTTGTGTGTTATTTGTTGTTTTTCCCTTGCTGCTTTTAATATGCTTTCTTTGTATTTAATTTTTGACAGTTTGATTAATATGTGTCTTGGCGTATTTCTCCTTGGATTTATCCTGTATGGGACTCTCTGTGCTTCCTGGACTTGATTAACTATTTCCTTTCCCATATTAGGGAAGTTTTCAACTATAATCTCTTCAAATATTTTCTTAGTCCCTTTCTTTTTTTGTTCTTCTTCTGGAACCCCTATAATTCGAATGTTGGTGCGTTTAATTTTGTCCCACAGGTCTCTGAGACTGTCCTCAGTTCTCTTCATTCTTTTTTCTTTATTCTGCTCTGCAGTAGTTATTTCCACTATTTTATGTTCCAGGTCACTTATCCGTTCTTCTGCCTCAGTTATTCTGCTATTGATCCCATCTAGAGTACTTTTAATTTCATTTATTGTGTTGTTCATCATTGCTTGTTTCATCTTTATTTCTTCTAGGTCCTTGTTAACTGTTTCTTGCATTTTGTCCATTCTATTTCCAAGATTTCGGATCATCCTTACTATCATTATTCTCAATTCTTTTTCAGGTAGACTGCCTATTTCCTCTTCATTTGTTAGGTCTGGTGCATTTTTGTCTTGCTCCTTTATCTGCTGTGTGTTTTTCTGTCTTCTCATTTTGCTTATCTTACTGTGTTTGGGGTCTCCTTTTTGCAGGCTGCAGGTTCGTGGTTCCCGCTGTTTTTGATGTCTGTCTCCAGTGGCTAAGGTTGGTTCAGTGGGTTGTGTAGGCTTCCTGGTGGAGGGGACTAGTGCCTGTGTTGTGGTGGATGAGGCTGGATCTTGTCTCTCTAGTGGGCAGGTTCACGTCTGGTGGTGTGTTTTGGGGTGTCTGTGGCCTTATGATTTTAGGCAGCCTCTCTGCTAATGGGTGGGGTTGTGTTCCTGTTTTGCTAGTTGTTTGGCATAGGGTGTCCAGCACTGTAGCTTGCTGGTCGTTGAGTGAAGCTGGGTGTTGGTGTTGTGATGGAGGTCTCTGGGAGATTTTCACCATTTGATATTATGTGGAGCTGGGAGGTCTCTTGTTGACCAGTGTCCTGAAGTTGGCTCTCCTACCTCAGAGGCAGAGCCCTGACTCCTGGCTGGAGCACCAAGAGCCTTTTATCCACACGACTCAGAATAAAAGGGAGAAAAAGTAGAGAGAATTAGTAGAAGTATGAAGAAAGAAAGAAAGAAAGAAAGAAAGAAAGAAAGAAAGAAAGAAAGAAAGGGAAGGGAGGAAGAAAGAAAGAAGCAAAGAAAGAAAGAAAGAAAGAAAGGGAAGGGAGGAAGAAAGAAAGAAAGAAAGAAGCAAAGAAGGCAAGAAGGAAAGAAAGGAGGGAGGGAGGGAGGAAGGAGGGAAAGAAGGAAAAAAGACAGAAAGAAGATACAGTAAAATAAAATAAAGTATAATAAAGTTATTGAATTAAAAAAATACTTATTTAGAAAAGAAAAAAAAGGGACGGATAGAACCTTAGGACAAATGTTGGAAGCAAAGCTATACAAAGTCTTACACAGAAGCCTACAGATACACCCTCACAAAAAGAGTTAAAGGGGAAAAAATCATAAATCTTGCTCTCAGAGACCACCTCCTCAATTTGGGATGATTTGTTGTCTAAAGGAGGGAAGGAAGGAAGGAAGGAAAGAAAGAAAGAAAGAAAGAAAGAAAGAAAGAAAGAAAGAAAGAAAGAAAGAAAGAAAGAAAGAAAGAAAGAAAGAAAAGTATAATAAAGTTATTAAAATTAATAAGAAAAAAAAATTTTTTTTAAAACATGGACAGATAGACCCGTAGGACAAATGGTGGAAGCAAAACTATACAGACAAGATCTCTCACAGAAGCCTAGACATTCACAAAAAGAGGAAAAGGGGAAAAAAATCATAGATCTTGCTCTCGAAGCCCACCTCCTCAATTTGGGATGACTCGTTGTCTGTTCGTGTATTCCACAGATGCAGGGTACATCAAGTTGATTGTGGAGCTTTAATCCGCTGTTTCTGAGGCTACTGCGAGAGATTTCCCTTTCTCTTCTTTGTTCTCACAGCTCACAGGGGCTCAGTTTTGGATTTGGCCCTGCCTCTGTGTTTAGGTCGCTGGAGGGCGTCTGTGTTTTGCTCAGACAGGACGGGGTTAAAGGAGCCACTGATTCGGGGGCTCTGGCGCACTCAGGCCAGGGCGCGGGGGAGGGAGGGCCACTGCGTGCGGGGAGGGCCTGCGGTGGCAGAGGCCGGTGTGACGTTGCACCAGCCTGAGGCCCGCTGTGCGTTCTCGCAGGGAATTTGTCCCTGGATCCCGGGAACCTGGCAGTGGCGGGCTGCACAGGCTCCACGGAAGAGGGGTGTGGATAGTGACCTGTGCTCGCACACAGGCCCCTTGGTGGCGGCAGCAGCAGCAGCCTTCGCGTCTCCCGCCCATCCCTGGGGTCCGCGCTTTTAGCCGCGGCTCACGCCCGTCTCTGGGGTCCACGCTTTTAGCCGCGGCTCGCGCCCGTCTCTGGAGTTCCTTTAACCAGCGCTCTTAAACTCCTCTCCTTGCGTACCAGGAAACAAAGAGGGAAGAAAAAGTCTCTTGCCTCTTCGGCAGGTGCTAACTTTTTCCCGGACTCCCTCCCGGCTAGCTGTGGTGCACCAACCCCTTCAGGCTATGTTCAAGCCGCCAACCCCAGTCCTTTACCTGCGCTCCGACCGAAACCAAAACCCGAGCCTCAGCTTGCAGCCCCGCCCGCCCTGGCGGGTGAGCAGACAAGCCTCTAGGGCTGGTGAGTGCCGGTCGGCACCGATCCTCTGTGCGGGAATCTCCCGGCTTTGCCCTCCGCACCCCTGTTGCTGTGCACTCCTCCGCGGCTCCCTGTTGGAAGATTTTTAATCGCAGTTTCAGTTTCAGTGTTTGTGATTGGTGTTTTCATGTTTTCCATTTCTTCCTGCTTCAGTCTTGGAATGTTGTGCATTTCTAAGAATTTGTCCATTTCTTCCAGGTTGTCCATTTTATTGGCATAGAGTTGCTTGTAGTGATCTCTCATGATCCTTCGTATTTCTGCAGTGTCAGTTGTTACTTCTCTTTTTCATTTCTAACTCTACTGATTTGAGTCTTCTCCCTTTTTTTCTTGATGAATCTGGCTAATGGTTTATCAATTTTGTTTATCTTCTCCAAGAACCACCTTTTAGTTTTATTGATCTTTGCTATCGTTTCCTTCATTTGTTTTTCATTTATTTCTGACCTGATCTTTATGATTTCTTACCTTCTGCTGACTTTGGGGGTTTTTTTGTTCTTCTTTCTCTAATTGCTTTAGGTGTAAGGTTAGGTTGTTTATTTGAGATGTTTCTTGTTTCTTAAGATAGGCTTGTATAGCTATAAACTTCCATCTTAGAACTCCTTTTGCTGCATCCCATACGTTTTGGGTCATTGTGTTTTCATAGTCATTTGTTTCTAGGTATTTTTTGATTTCCTCTTTGATTTCTTCAGTAATCTCTTGGTTATTAAGTAGTGTGTTGTTTAGCCTCCATGTGTTTGTATTTCTTAGAGATTTTTTCCTGTAATTGATATCTAGTCTCATAGCGTTGTGGTCGGAAAAGATACTTGATATGATTTCAATTTTCTTAAATTTACCAAGGCTTGATTCATTACCCAAGATATGATCTATCCTGGAGAATTTTCCATGAGCACATGATAAAAATGTGTATTCTGTTATTTTTGGATGGAATGTCCTATAAATATCAAATAAGTCCATCTTGTTTAATGTATCATTTAAAACTTGTGTTTCCTTATTGATTTTCATTTTGGATGATTTGTCCTTTGGTGAAAGTGGGGTGTTAAAGTCCCCCACTATGATTGTGTTACTGTCAATTTCCCCTTTTATCGCTATAGCATTTGCCTTATGTATTGAGGTGCTCCTCTGTTGGGTGCATAAATATTTACAATTGTTATATCTTCTTCTTGGATTTATCCCTTGATCATTATGTAGTGTCCTTCTTTGTCTCTTGTAATAGTCTTTGTTTTAAAGTCTGTTTTGTCTGATATGAGAATTGCTACTCCAGCTTTCTTTTGATTTCCATTTGCAGGTAATATCTTTTTCCATCCCCTCACTTTCAGACTGTATGTGTCCCTAGGTCTTAAGTGAGTCTCTTGTACACAGCATATATACGGATCTTGTTTTTGTATCCATTCAACCAGTCTATGTCTTTTGGTTGGAGCATTTACTCTATTTACATTTAAGGTAATTATCGATATGTATGTTCCTATTACCATTTTCTTAATTGTTTGGGGTTTATTATTGTAGGTCTTTTCCTTCTCTTGTGTTTCCTGCCTAGAGAAGTTCCTTTAGCATCTGTTGTAGAGTTGGTTTGGTGGTGCTGAATTCTCTTAGATTTGCTTGTCTGTAAAGGTTTTCTCTGTCAAACCTGAATGAGATCCTTGCTGGGTAGAGTAATCTTTGTTGTAGGTTTTTCCCTTTCATCACTTTAAATATGTCCTGCCATACCCTCTTGCTTGCAGAGTTTTTCTTTGTATTTAATATTTGATAGTTTGATTAACATGTGGCTTGGTGTGTTTCTTCTTGAATTTATCTTGTATGGGACTCTCTCCGCTTCCTGGACTTGCTTGACTATTTCCTTACGTATATTAGGGTCATTTCAACTATAATCTCTTCAAATATTTTCTGTCATTTTTTTTTTTCTCTTCGTCTTTTGGCACTCCTATAATTCGGATGTTGGTGCATGTAATGTTGTCCCAGAGGTCTCAGAGATTGTCCTCAATGTCCTTTTCATTCTTTTTTCTTTATTCTGCTCTGCGGTAGTATTTCCACTATTTTATCTTCCATGTCACTTATCCATTCTTCTGCCTCAGTTATTCTGCTATTGATTCCTTCTAGAGAATTTTAAATTTCATTCATGGTGTTGTTCATCATTGTTTGTTTGCTCTTTAGTTCTTCTAGGTCCTTGTTAAACATTTCTTGTAGTTTCTCCATTTTATATCCAAGATTTTGAGTCATCTTTACTATCATTATTCTGAATTCTTTTTCAGGTAGATTGCCTATTTCCTCTTCATTTGTTTGGTCTCATGGGTTTTTACGTTGCTCCCTCATCTGCTGTGTGTTTCTCTATCTTCTCATTTTGCTTAACTTACTGTGTTTGGGGTTTCCTTTTCACAGGCTTTAGGTTCATAGTTCCCGTTGTTTTTGGTGTCTGATCCCCGTGGGTAAGGTTGGTTCTGTGGGTTGTGTAGGTCTTCTGGTAGAGGGGCCTGGTGCCTGTGTTCTGGTGGATGAGGCTGGATCCTGTCTTTCTAGTGGGCAGGACTACATCCGGTGGTATGTTTTCTGGTGTCTGTGAACTAACTATGATTTTAGGCAGCCTCTCTGCTAATGGGTGGGGCTTTGTTCCTGTCTTGCTAGTTGTTTGGCATAGGGTGTCCAGCACTCTACCTTACTGATCGTTGAGTGAAGCTGGGTCTTAGTGTTGAGATGGAGATCTCTGGGAGAGCTTTCGCCGTTTGATATTACGTGGTGCCGGGAGGTCTCTGGTGGACCAATGTCCTGAACTCAGCTCTCCCACCTCAGAGGCTCAGGCCTGACACCAACCAGAGCACCAAGACACTGTCAGCCACACGATTTCTGATGGCGGGGGGATGGGGCCTGAAATGAGCACAATCAGAAGAGAATCCTCCAGTGTAATCCCAATAAGTGTGGCCATGCAGAATATTTAATCTATCCGAGTCCAATCTCGCTCTGCTCGCCGCACAACGGACCGATGAATAGGAGACGAGATGTTGAGGCAAGGAAGATGACTTTATTTAGAAAGCCAGTAGACTGAGAAGATGGCAGACTATAGTCTCTGAAGAACTATCTTCTAGTTATCTATTTTAAATATAACAGAGTGTGTATGTCAATCCCCAAATCCCAGTCTATCCCTCCCCCCAACCCTTCCCCTCTGGTAAACGTAAACTAAGTCTGTGAGCCTGTTTACATTTTGTAAATAAGTTCATTTGTTTCATTTTTTTAGATTCCACATATGTGATATCATATATTTGTCTTTCTCTTTCTGACTTATTTCACCTAGTATGACAATCTCCAGGTCCATCACAAATGGCATTATTTCATTCTTTTTAATGGCTGAGTAATATTCCATTGTATACATGTACCACATCTTCTTTATCCATTCATCTGTCAATGGACATTTAGGCTGCTTCCATATCTTGGCTATTGTAAAGAGCTCTGCAGTGAACATTGCGGTGCATGTATCCTTTCAAACCATGTTTATTTCTGGATATATGTCCAGGCGGGGGATTGCTGGATCATAGAGGGCTCTACTTTTACTTTTTTAAGGAACCTCCACACTTATCCATAGTGGACATACCAATTTACATTACCCCCAACAGTGTAGGAGGGTTCCCTTTTCTCCTCACCCACTCAAGCATTTTTTGTGTGTAGACTTTTTTTGATGATGGTTGTTCTGACTTGCATGCAGTGATATCTCATTGTAGTTTTGATTTGCATTTCTCTAATAATTAACAGTGTTGAACATCTCTTCACGTGCCTCTTGGCCATTTGTATGTCTTCTTTAGAGGAATGTCGATTTAGGTCTTCTGCCCATTTTTTTATTGGGCTTTTTTTTTTATTTGTTACTGAGCTACATGTGCTGCTTGTAAATTTTGGAGATTAATCTCTTGTCGATGGCTTCATTTTCAAGTATTTTCTCCCATTCTGTGGATTGTCTTTTCATTTGGTTTATGGTTTCCTTTGCTGTGCAAAAGCTTTTGAGTTTAATTAGGTCCCATTTATTTATTTATTTATTTTATAAATTTATTTTACTTATTTATTTTTGGTTGTGTTGGGTCTACATTGCTGTGCATGGACCTTTTCTAGTTGTGGCGAGCTGGGGCTACTCTTCATAGAGGTGCGCAGGCTTCTCATTGTGGTGGCTTCTCTCATTGTGGAGCATGGGCTCTAGGCATGTGGGCTTCAGTAGTTGTGGCTTGTGGTCTTTAGAGCGCAGGCTCAGTAGTTGTGGTGCATGGGCTTAGTTGCTCCACAGCATGTGGGATCTTCCTGGACCAGGGCTCAAACCTGTGTCTCCTGCATTGGCAGGTGGATTCTTTTTTTTTTTCTATCCTTTTTTTTTTTTTTGCAGTACACAGGCCTCTCACTGTTGTGGCCTCTCCCGTTGTGGAGCACAGGCTCCGGACACGCAGGCTTGGCGGCCATGGCTCACGGGCCCAGCTGCTCCGCGGCATGTGGGATCCTCCCAGACCGGGGCACAAACCCATGTCCCCTGCACCGGCAGGCAGATTCTCAACCACTGCGCCACCAGGGAAGCCCATAGCAGGCGGATTCTTAACCACTGCACCATCAGAGAAGCCCTAGTCCCATTTATTTATTTTTGTTTTTATTTCCAGTTGCTTTAGGAGATGAATCGAAAAAGATATTGCTGTGATTTATGTCAAATAGTGTTCTGCCTATGTTTTCCTCTAAGAGTTTTAGAGTGTCTGACCTTACGTTCAGGTCTTTAATCCATTTTGAGTTTATTTTTGTCGTATGGTGTAAAAGAGTGTTCTAATTTTCATCGTTTTAATGTAGCTGTCCAGTCTTCTCAGCATCATTTATTAAAGAGAATGTCTTTTCTCCATTGTATAGTCTTGCCTCCTTTGTCATAGATTAGGTGACCATAGTGCGTGGGTTTATCTCTGGGCTTTCTATCCTGTTTCGTTGATCTATATTTCTGTTTTTGCTCCAGTACCATACTGCCTTGATTACTGTAGCTTTGTAGTATAGTCTGAAGTCAGGGAGCCTGATTTCTCCAGCTCTGTTTTTCTTTCTCAAGATTGCTTTGGTTATTCAGGGTCTTTTCTGTCTCCATGCAAATTTTAAGATTTTTTGTTCTAATTCTGTGAAAAATACGATTGGTAATTTTATAGGGATTGCATTGAATCTGTAGAGTGCTTTGAGTAGTATAGTCATTTTGACAATATTGATTCTTCCAATCCAAGAACATGGTATATCATTCTATCTGTTTGTGTCATCTTCGATTTCTTTCATCAGCATCTTATAGTTTTCAGAGCACAGGTCTTTTGACTCCTTAGGTAGGTTTAGTCCTAGGTATTTTTTCTTTTTAATCTGATGGTAAATGGGATTGTTTCTTTAATTTCTCATTCTGATCATTTTGTATCCTGCAACTTTACTGAATTCATTAATGAGCTCTAGTAGTTTTCTGGTAGCATCTTTAGGATTTTTTATATACACTATCATGTCATCTGCAAACAGTGACAGTTTTACTTCATCTTTTCAAATTTGGAATCCCTTTACTTATTTTTCTTCATTGATTGCCATGGCTAGAACTTCCAAAACTATGTTGAGTAAAAGTGGTGAGAGTGGACATCCTTGTCTTGTTCCTGATGTTAAAGGAAATGCTTTCAGCTTTTCATCCTTGAGTATGATGTTAGCTGTAGGTTTGTCACATGTGACCTTTATTATATTGAGATATGTTCCCTGTACCCCCACTTTCTGGAGAGGTGTTTTTTTTTTGTCATAAATTGGTGTTGAATTTTGTCAAAAGCTTTTTCTGCGTCTATTGAGATGGTCATATGGTTTTTATTCTTCAATTTGTTGATGTGATGTATCACACTGTTTGATTCGTGGATTGAAAAATCCTTGGATTACTGGGATAAATCCCACTTGATCATGATGTATGATCCTTTTAATGTGTTGTTGGATTCAGTTTGCTAATACTTTGTTGAGGATTTTTGCATCTATGTTCATCAGTAGTATTGGCCTCTAATTTTCTTATTTTGAGGTATCTTTGTCTGGTTTTGATATCAGACTGATGGTGGCCTCCTTGAATCAGTTTGGCAGTGTTCCTTCCTCTGCAGTTTTTTGGAATAGTTTCAGAAGGATATATATGTGTTAACTCTTCTCTAAATTTTTGATAGAATTCGCCTGTGAAGCCATCTGGTCCTAGACTGTTGTTTGCTGGGAGTTTTTTAAATCACAATATCAATTTCAGTACTTGTGACTGGTCTGCTCAAAGTTTGTATTTCTTCCTGGTTCATTCTTGGGAGATTATACCTTTCTAGGAATTTGTCCATTTCATCTAGGTTGTCCATTTTATTGGAATATAGTTGCTGGTAGTAGTCTTTTATGATCCTTTGTATTTCTTTGGTGGCAGTTGTAATTCATCCTTTTTTTTTTCTTCTAATTTTATTGATTTGAGCTCTCCTTTTTTTTCTTGATGAGTCTGGCTAAAGGTTTATCTATTTTGTTTCTCTTTTCAAAGAACCAGCTTCTAGTTTCATTGATCATTTCTATTGTTCTTTTGTCTCTGTTTCATTTATTTCTGTTCTGATCTTAATGATTTCTTTCCTTGTACTTACTTTTGGTTTTGTTTATTCTTTCTCTTTTTGCTTTAGGTGTAAGGTCTGGATTTTTGTTTGAGATTTTTCTTGTTTCCTGAGGTAGGATTGTATTCCTATAAACTTCTTTCTTAAAAATGCTTTTGCTGCATCCCATAGGTTTTAGATTTTCGTGCTTTCATTTTCATTTGTCTCTACGTATTTTTTGATTTCCTCTTTGATTTCTAAAGTGATCCATTGATTGTTTATTAGCATGTTGCTTAGCCTCCATGTGTTTGTGTTTTTTTACAGTAGTTGATTTCTAATCTCATAGCGTTATGGTCGGAAAAGATCTCTGATATGATTTCTGTTTTCTTAAACTTTACCAAGGCTCACTTTGTGGCCCAACATATGATCTATCCTGGAGAATATTCCATGTGCACTTGAAAAGATTGTGTATGCTGCTGTTTTTGGATGGAATGCTCTATAAATATCATTTAAATCCATCTGGTCTAATGTGTTATTTAAGGCCTGTGTTTCCTTATTGACCTTCTATCTGGATGATCTGTCCATGGATGAAAGTGGGGTGTTAAAGTCCCCCACTATTATTGTGTTACTCTCAGTTTTTCCTTTTATGACTGTTAGTATTTGCCTTACATATTGAGGTGCTCCTATGTTGGGTGCATATGTATTTACAATTGTTATATGTTCTTCTTTGATTGAATTATGTAGTGTCCTTCTTTGTCTCTTGTAACAGTCTTTATTTTAAAGTCTATTTTGTCTAATATGAGTATTGCTACTCTAGCTTTCTTTTGATTTCCATTTGCATGGAATAACTTTTTCCATCCCCTCACTTTCAGTTTGTATGTGTCCCTAGATCTGAAGTGGGTTACTTGTTGGCAGCACATATATGGGTCTTCTTTTTGTATCCATTCAGCCAGTCTATGTCTTTTAGTTGGAGCATTTAATCCATTTATGTTTAAGGTAATTATCCATAAATATGTTCTTATTGCCATTTTGCTAATTGTTTGGATTTATTTTTGTTGGTCTTTTTTCCTTCCCTTCCTCTTTTTTTCTCTTCTCTTGTGATATGATGACTAACTTTAGTGTTGTGTTTGGGTTCCTTTTTCTTTTTGGTGGGTGTATCTAAAGTAGATTTTCAGTTTGCAGTTACCATGAGGTTTTGATATTGCAGTCTATATATAAACAAGACTGTTTTAAGTTGCTGGTCTTCTAATTTCAAATGCATTTCCGATATTCTATATTTGTACTCTCCTTTTCTCGTGATTGCTGATTTTGATATCATATTTGTGTGTGGATGATTTCCTACCTTTACTGTATGTTTTCCTTTACTGGTGAGCTTTTCCATTTGTAATTTTCTTGTTTCTAGTCATGGCCTTTTCTTTTCTGCCTCGTCAATACACTCTCCCAGAATTTTGGGCTCCTCCTCAGCTTTTTCCCTTCTCAACCTCTGCTCCTTTAGATTTCACTTGCCAAAACAGTTCTGACCCTCCCTTCCTTCCTTGTTTCACAAAGTATAACCTTAGGTATCATAGCAGAGACTGTGCTACATGTTTTACCAGTTTCTATTTCATTTCCATCTTCCTGGTCAAAAAGGAAGACTAGATTTTCCAGTTTGGTGCTTGTGATTGGGTCGAGGCTGTGTGATGGAGTTTTGGCAAATGACGTAGCAGGTTACCCCTGCTATCTGAAAGTAGAGGTTTCCTGTGAAAACTCTTGTAAGTTGAAATGGCATAAAGCTAAGAAACAATTACCTTAGGAGACATGTTAATAACGGATGCACAAAATAAATTGAGATTAAGTGCAGATGCTCACAGACAGTTTAAAGCCATGGCAGCTTGATGCTGAGATGCTGAGTGTAGCTTCTGAGGAGGGAGCTTGGCAGTGCCATTCTCTGTTCTGAGTATGCACTGCCTCTATAATGGCTCGCTGCAAAACAAACACTGAATGCTACTTTCACTTTTCACCTTTTCCTTAAAAGTGAAAATCCTCTTTGGATTTCTTCCAGTTAGAAAAAATGGGTACTAATATAGGTCTTTTGTAAAAGCAAAGTGGCATGAAGCAATCTTTGAAAAAGCAGGGGATACCTGTATTTTCAGGACACAGAGTATTTAGAAGCTTGGTTCTAAAACGTCCTATATACATCTTCTCCTCCTGTTCTGTGGTGACACCAGAAAGCAAGTATTTATGAAAGCAACACCATAGAATGGAAGGCACCTTGTGTTACCATATGAGGATAGATTCCAAGGAAATCCACTACAGCCACACTAGATACAAAATGAACAATAAATCTATGTGGTTCTCATCACTGAAATTTCAGTTCATTTGCTACTGCAATACAAACTATCCTAATTGTGACTAATAAAAATGTGAAAATAAATCAAGAGATAAAAAGTGGTTGCAATGGTAATACCCATAAAAAAGAAGAAGCAACCTTTGTTTAGTTGAATTTAAATTATTTTAAATTTTACAAAATTTAAACTTTATAAAATTGATGATGTGTTTAAATAATCAGTGTAAAAAAGTACAAAATTAAACATGTCATTAGTTTCAGGGGAAATAATATTTGAACGAGGTGGAAAGTTACTAAAGTTATCTTCCCTTATATAACTCAGGAAATATCTAACATTCTAAAGAATTTCAGTTTATTTTGAGATACTTTATATGTATAGACTTCACCCTATACTGCAGTGTTCTGAATGATCTCACTCCCTCATAACCCCACCATCTACAGTATTTTCCCTTTGGCTTTCCATGTGTATCTTCTACACCCTGGCACTGCTTATCACCTGAAGCTCATTACAATTACTCTTTAGTGTTTCCTCCATTTAAGAATATTCTTGTATCCAAGTAACTATAACATTTTTCACTTTAAAATGATTTGTTTCTTTTTTAGCTCTTTCAATTCTAAATTGTGCTTCCATCATTATGCTGAAAATCCTCATTCTAGCATCATGTATGACCTACTCCCAGAAAAATATAAAACTTTAAGCAGTAACATCACAGTTTAGGCATTGGAATATACCTAGAAGTCATTTAGACCAACCTGTCACACAACGACATCCCACAATACGAAGTCCACCTTCTTCTTGAAATGTTTCCAGGATGGAAACCTTAACACTTTTTAAAGAAACCTATTCTATGATTGACAAGGTGGAATGTTTCTACTCAGTACTTCTACCAGATTATCCAAATTCTGTCTTTGTAAACAAAAGAAAATAACTCTACTCCCTGTTTTACAGAATACATTAAAAATGTTTTCTAAGTAGCTTTTCTTGATATTATTCCCCAAATATTCTTGAAAATATTCTCCGGACATTTCCTCCTACAAAGTAAACAAGCATACATTCAGAAATGCATGGGTTGTTTGATTCCATTAGTCACTCTACATATGAATTAATGTCCTATCCATTATCATTCAAGTTTTTTAATGTCACCTCTAAATGATAGTGAGAGCAATGATGATTGTGATATGATAATTATGTAATGATAGATAATTTTCTTGAGCATTTCTAGGTTTTAGTTATTACACTATGGATTTTATGTATATTATCTCACTTTTTCACCAGAATGTTGTGTTACAGACTAAGTTGTGTTCCCCCCAAATTCATAGGTTGAAGTCTTAGCCACCAATGTGACTGTATTTCGATATAGGGCCATTAAAAAGATAATTAAGGTTAAATGGCTTAAAAACTCCATCCATGTGGCAACATAGGAAGTACAGGGAGGTAAATATATCAACAAGGTTTGTTATGAAAGTAGGAGAGAAGTACTAAAGTATTACAAACTTGAGAAAACATTTTGAGTAACAAGCAATGTAGAATATGTAGGCAAGAGGGGAATAAACAGTGGACAGGGAAGAACTGACAAGCCAGCTTATGACACACAAATTTCTAGTTCTTAATATATATAACACTCCAGTTCACTGGTACCCTGCAATACAAAGAAGTCTCTGGGTTGATCTGTGTTGGTGTAAAACTTTATTAAAGTCCTCTGGTAAACAAGAGCCATCTATCCCATGCCGTTACACTTTAACAACACAAAGAATTAACAGAAACATTGAAACTAAATTTTACCTTTAAATATGATAAGATTCTTAGGCAAGGTTCACATTTCCAATAATCTTTATAAGTAGAATTACTGTTTAGAAATTTGTTTTCCCTAAAGAAAATTTCCTCAGTTATATAATTGTTTAATATTTGAATTTGTTTTTTCATAAGGTACCCCTATATCCATATTAATTTATAATATTTCTTATTTTCATTCATCACTTATGCAATTATTTTTAAAAGATTTTGTGGATAGTATTAAGTTATAGTTTCCATGGCTTCGAAACATTAGTTGTCACCATTCTCCCATAGCTAATGCAGAAGAAAAAATCAACTAATTTGTTTTCAAAATACCAAGAAAATTTAAGCTCAGATAGCCTATTCCGTGTTCTAAATGAAGAGGAAAAAATGTTAAACAAAATAGGTCTTTGTTCTTGGATGTCATTTTAAAAGAACTTCATGCAGTTTTACAAAGAACCCACTATGAATAAGCAGCTATTAATGAAGTTACACATGGGCTCAGCTGGAGACACCAAAGTGTTATATGTGCATGGATCCAGCCAACCCAGTTAGAAATCATGTTCGATTTCTTTCAGACATCACAGCTGGATACAAAGTACTAATAAGGAAATCTATTATTTCAAGATGTGCACCAACAATCATAATTTTATTGTTTTACATTCTATCTGTAGTATAGGCAACCACTACAATGTTTGGTGAAGAAACATGAACTATAACAGAAAATGAAGGCACATGGCTAGTACAGTTTAAGAGGAAACATGGCTGGTTCTCATTTTGGATTTAGTTTTTTTTTCTATACACACTCTTTCAAGCTGTGCCACTACCAGTTCAGTTCAGATCTATTGACCTGTAAATATAATTACATATTTGATCACTAAATTAACAAAGTAAATTAACTTTTAATTATACCTTGAAAAATATAAAAATCTTTACTAAAATCCATGTGTGATTCCACACTGACTTCTTGTTAAATGGGCATTTTGACCCAGATAATCATATGGTTGCCAAGGAATGCTGAAATTGCTGTATGCTATGAATCATTGTCTAAAATAAAATGAAAAACATATTATATAATTAACTCCATATGGCTTTTCCTTTGACTCATTTGATATAGGCCAAATTCTCACACTTTTCTCAATTAAACATCTTGAAATAAATTCTATTTAACAAATTTTAAAAGTAACCTTGCAAATTTCATATAAGAATGTATAGAAATGTGTAGTTAACATTCTGTGAATAATTAAAACTCATTTGTTAGTTGATGGTTTATCTAGAAAATCAAAAATAGAGTTAATAATATTTCAAGTTCCAGAAAAAAAAATAAGTGTTTATAATTTTTAGCATGTTTAATGAAACACAATGCAAATTGCCACAGAGCTTTAATGTTATCTTGTATTTTAAAGGTATGTCAGTTAACTTATTTTAAATTATCTGAAAATTAGATAACACTATTATTTTAAATACACCTGAGACTAGAAATGAGATGTGTTTGGTTTAATTCTAGTTCTGCCACCAGATAAATAAATCTGTCTATTTGTAAAATACTGATATTGCTGATTTGTCAGCTATTATCATTTTAGAATATAATACACTATCGATAAGAAATCTTTATCATAGTCTATTAATTACTCAAATCATATTTAGACTTCCTAAACAATTTTAGTTAACATATTTTGAGATGGGTTGGGAGATACTGATTGTATGAAGTTCCTTCCAGATATATTATTCTGTTATTATTTGATAAAAATACTTTTACGTTATTTCTGACCTGGAGGTTAAATAAGCATAAAATTTTAAATATATAATTTATTCTAGTGACTTCAAAACATCTTAATCACAGTCTACAAGAATTACATTTTATATCGTGAACCAATATATAAACATGCACTCACATGCACACATATACACACAATCATATATGTAAACTACACAGAAAAAAATGTCATGCCTGAAGTGTCCTCATATTCCTTCTAATTCTTTTCCTTTTTTTCAGCTTATTTAGATTTAATTGTTGTACAGCAGGGTATAAGTTTTAAGATGTACAGTATAATGGCTTATGTTTTCTTCTAATAGTTTTATGATTCCAGGATTTATATTTAAGTTTTTGATTCATTTCAAATTAGTTTTTATGAGTGGTATAAGGGTCTAGTTTCATCCTTTGAGATGTGAATATGAAGTTTTCTCAGCACCATTTATTGAAGAGACTGTCTTTCCTATAATGAGTATTCTTGGCTCTCTTGTCAAATATTCATTGACCATATATGCATGGTTTTATTTCTGGGCTCTTGATTCAGTTCCATTGGTCTGTGTGTCTGATTTTTGCCAGAACCATACAGTTTTGATTACTATAGTGTTATACTATAGCTTGATATCAGGAAGTGTGATGTTTCCTGCTTTGTTCTTCTTTCTCAGGATGCTTTGGCTAGTCCTGATCTTTTGTGTGCCCATATAAATTTTAGGATTGTTTTTCCTACTTCTGTAAAAAGTGCTATCAGAATCTTAATAGGGGTTGCTTTGAATACATAAATGGCTTTAGATAGTATTGAGATTTTAACAATATTCTTCCAATCCACGAATAGTTTTCCATTTATTTGTGTCTCTTTGATTTCTTTCATCACTGTTTTGTAGTTTTTACTGTAAAGATCTTTCACCTCCTTGGTTAAATTTATTCCTAAGTATTTTATAGTTCTTGATGCTCTTGTTAATGGGGATTATTTTCTTTATTTATTTTTCAGATAATTTATTGTTAGTGTACAGAAAAGCTACTTTTCTTTTTTTAGGTTTAAAACCATATCCAAATTTATTTATTTATTTATTTTTCACACACACACACACACACACACACACACACACACACACACTGTATTTTATCTTTACAAGAGATAAATAAACTGACACCAAGCATTGTAAATGGATGACCACAAAAAAAAGCAACAATGATTGCAATTACCAAACACGAAACACACTCATACTATGTCATAATATTGACATTCAGTCCAGTAATCCTCCACTGTAACAGCTCCTTTACTTTGCAGTGAAAATTGATTTGTGTATTTTTTACCTCTGAGTCCTTGTGGAATTTTTTGTGTGTGTGTGTGGTATGTGGGCCTCTCACTGTTGTGGCCTCTCCCGTTGCAGAGCACAGGCTCCAGACGCGCAGGCTCAGCGGCCATGGCTCACGGGCCCAGCCGCTCCACGGCATGTGGGATCTTCCTGGACCGGGGCACAAACCCATGTCCCCTGCATCGACAGGCGGACTCTCAACCACTGCGCCACCAGGAAAGTCCCGAATTTTGGTTTTTTATTATTCAAACAGAAAGTCACAAAAATTACAATCATCCTCATCAGTTCACTCAGTCCCATGTAATTAATTTTCTGTTTCATCTTGATCTTTGTTAGCACTTTTATGAATTCATCAGTTACCCATTAGAGTTCTGAAAATGCTTATTCATTCAGTTCAGCAGTATAGTCAGTTACCAGAAACCTGTACTTGTCAGAGTCTTTTCAGTGAATTCCTTGAAGATGAAACCCTTTTACAGGAACATTTTTGCAAAAGCATCATAGTACACCCAGAACTGTCTGTAAATGACAAAAGACTTAAAAATGACCACGGTTAAAGATCTGATGAAAGTTCATAATAATGCAATTGACAAGTAAATTTAGTTATTTCTGAGATATACATTTTAAAGTAATAACTAGAATTATGACTTATAATATTATACCAGAACATATAAGATTTTTAGAAATTTCATGTAATGTCTGAAACATTTATATTAACATATTTCCATACAAATAACCCAAAGAGGTTTAGTATTAGTTGTTTGTTTTGTTTGTTTTTCTTTGTCCTGCAGGTTCTTATCAGTCATCAGTTTTATACACATCAGTGTACACATGTCAATCCCAATCGCCCAATTCAGTACACCACCATCCCCACCCCACTGCAGTTTTCCCCCCTTGGTGTCCATATGTTTGTTCTCTACATCTGTGTCTCAACTTCTGCCCTGCAAACCGGTTCTGTACCATTTCTGTACCATCTGTACCATTTTTCTAGGTTCCACATACATGAGTTAATATACGATATTTGTTTTTCTCCTTCTGACTTACTTCACTCCGTATGACAGTCTCTGGATCCATCCACGTACCAACAAATGACTCAATTTCATTCCTTTTTATGGATGAGTAATATTCCATTGTATATATGTACCACATCTTCTTTATCCATTCATCTGTCGATGGGCATTTAGGTTGCTTCCATGACCTGGCTATTGTAAATAGTGCTGCAGTGAACATTGGGGTGCATGTGTCTTTTTGAATTATGGTTTTCTCAGGATATATGCCCAGTAGTCAGATTGCTGGGTCATATGGTAATTCTATATTTAGTTTTTTAAGGAACCTCCATACTGTTCTCCATAGTGGCTGTATAAATTTACATTCCCACCAACAGTGCAAGGGGGTTCCCTTTTCTCCACACCCTCTCCAGCATTTGCGGTTTGTAGATTTTCTGATGATGCCCGTTCTAACTACTGTGAGGTGATACCTCATTGTAGTTTTGATTTTCATTTCTCTAAAAATTAGTGATGTTCAGCACCTTTTCATTTGCTTCTTGGCCATCTGTATGTCTTCTTTGGAGAAATGTCTATTTAGGTCTTCTGCCCATTTTTGGATTGGGTTGTTTGTTTCTTTAATACTGAGCTGCATGAACTGTTTATATATTTTGGAGATTAATCCTTTGTCCATTGATTCGTTTGCAAATATTTTCTCCCATTCTGAGGGCTGTATTTTCATCATCTTTATTATGGTTTCCTTTGCTGTGCAAAAGTTTTGAAGTTTCATTAGGTCCCATTTGTTTATTTTTGTTTTTATTTCCATTACTCTAGGAGGTGGATCAAAAAAGATCTTGCTGTGATTTATGTCAAAGAGTGTTCTTCCTATGTTTTACTCTGATTTTATAGTGTCCGGTCTTACATTTAGGTCTCCAATCCATTTTGACTTTATTTTTTTGTACGGTGTTAGGGAGTGTTCTAATTTCATTCCTTTAAATGTAGCTGTCCAGTTATCCCAGCACCACTTATTGAAGAGACTGTCTCTGCTCCATTGTATATCGTTGCCTCCTTTGTCATAGATTAGTTGACCATAGGTGTGTGGGTTAATCTCTGGGCTTTCTCTCTTGTTCCATTGATCTGTGTTTCTGTTTTTCTGGAGTACCATATTGTCTTGATTACTGTAGCTTTGTAGTATAGTCTGAAGTCAGGGAGCCTGATTCCTCCAGCTCCGTTTTTTTCCCTCAAGACTGCTTTGGCTCTTCGGGCTCTTTTGTGTCTCCATACAAATTTTAAGATGATTTGTTCTAATTCCGTAAAAAATGCCATTGGTAATTTGATAGGGATTGCATTGAATCTGTAGATTGCTTTGGGTAGTATAGTCATTTTCACAATATTGATTCTTCCAATCCAAGAACATGGTATATCTCTCCATCTGTTGGTATCATCTTTAATTTTTTTCATCAGTGTCTTACAGTTTTCTGCATACAGCTCTTTTGTCTCCCTAGGTAGGTTTATTCCTAGGTAGTTTATTCTTTTTGTTGCAATGGTAAATGGGAGTGTTTCCATAATTTCTCTTTCAGATTTTTCATCATTAGTGTATAGGAATGCAAGAGATTTCTGTGCATTAATTTTGTATTGTGCCACTTTACCAAATTCATTGATTAGCTCTAATAGTTTTCTGGTGGCATCTTTAGGATTCTTTATGTATAGTATCATGTCATCTGCAAACAGTGACAGTTTTACTTCTTTTCCAATTTGTTTTCCTTTTATTTCTTTTTCTTCTCTGATTGCCATGGCTACAACTTCCAAAACTATGTTGAATACTAGTGGGGAGAGTGGACATCTTCGTCTTGTTCCTGATCTTAGAGGAAATATTTTCAGTTTTTCACCATTGAGAATGATGTTTGCTGTGGGTTTCACATATACGGCCTTTATTAGGTTGAGGTAGGTTCCCTCTGTGCCCACTTTCTGGAGACTTTTTATCATAAATGGGTGTTGAATTTTGTCAAAAGCTTTTTCTGCATCTGTTGAGATGATCATTTGGGTTTGTTCTTCAGTTTGTTAATATGGTGCATCACATTGATTGATTTGCATTTATTGAAGAATCCTTGCATCCCTGGGATAAATCCCACTTGATTGTGGTGTATGATCCTTTTAATGTGTTGTTGGATTCTGTTTGCTAGTATTTTGTTGAGGATTTTTGCATCTATATTCCTCAGTGATAGTGTTCTGTAATTTTCTTTTTCTGTAGTATGTTTGTCTGGTTTTGGTATCAGGGTAATGGTCGCCTCCTAGAATGAGTTTGAGAGTGGTCCTTCCTCTGCAATTTTTTGGAAGCGTTTGAGAAGAATGATTGTTAGCTCTTCTCTAAATGTCGATAGAATTCACCTGTGAAGCCACCTGGTCCTGGACCTTAGTTTTCTGGAAGATTTTTAATCACAGTTTCAATTTCAGTGCTTGTGACTGGTCTGTTCATATTGTCTGTTTCTTCCTGTTTCAGTCTTGGAAGGTTATACCTTTGTAAGAATTTGTCCATTTCTTCCAGGTTGTCCATTTTAATGGCATAGAGTTGCTTGTAGTAGTCTCTTTGGATGCTTTGTATTTCTCCAGTGTCTGTTGTAACGTCTCCGTTTTCATTTCTAATTTTATTGACTTGAGTCCTCTTCCTCTTTTTCTGGGTGAGTCTGGCTAATGGTTTATCAAGTTTGTTTATCTTCTCAAAGAACCAGCTCTTAGTTTTATTGATCTTTGCTATTGTTTTCTTTGTTTCTATTTCATTTATTTCTGTTCTGATCTTTACTTCTTTCTTTCTTTCTGCTAACTTTGGGTTTTGTTTGTTCTTCTTTCTCTAGTTCCTTTAGGTGTAAGGTTAGATTGTTTACTTGAGATTTTTCTTGTTTCTTAAGCTAGGCTTGTATAGCTATAAACTTCCCTGTTAGAACTGCTTTTGCTGCATCCCATAGGTTATGGATTGTCATGTTTTCATTGTCTTCTGTCTCTAGGTGTTTTTTGATTTCCTCATTGATTTTTTCAGTGATCTCTTGGTTATTTAGTAACGTATTGTTTAGCCTCCATGTGTTTGTGTTTCTTACGTTGTTTTTTCCCTGTAATTCATTTCTAGTCTGAGAGCGTTTTCATTAGAAAAGATGGTTGATATGATTTCAATTTTCTTAAATTTACTGAGGCTTGATTTGTGACCCAAGATGTGATCCATCCTGGAGAATGTTCCGTGCGCACTTGAGAAGAAAGTGTAATCTGTTTTTGGATGGAATGTCCTATAAATATAGTTAAATCTATCTGGTCTGTTGTGTCATTTAAAGCTTCTGTTTCCTTATTATTTTCATTTTGGATGATCTGTCCATTGGTGTAAGTGAGGTGTTAAATTCCCCCACTATTATTGTGTTACTGTTGATTTCCTCTTTTATTGCTGTTAGCATTTGCCTTATGTATTGAGGTGCTCCTATGTTGGGTGCATATATATTTATAATTGTTATATCTTCTTCTTGGATTGATCCCTTGATCATTATGTAGTGTCCTTCTTTGTCTCTTGTAACATTCTTTATTTTGAAGCCTATTTTCTCTGATATGAGTATTACTACTCCAGCTTTCTTTTGATTTCCATTTGCATGGAATATCTTTTCCCATCCCCTCAGTATCAGTCTGTATGTGTCCCTAGGTCTGACATGGATCTCTTGTAGACAGCATATATATGGGTCTTGTTTTAGTATCCATTCAGCAAGCCTGTGTCTTTTGTTTGGAGCATTTAATCCATTCACGTTTAAGGTAATCATCGATATGTATGTTCCTATGACCATTTTTTTAATTGCTTTGGGTTTGTTTTTGTAGGCCCTTTTCTTCTCTTCTGTTTCCCACTTAGAGAAGTTCCTTTAGCATTTGTTGTAGAGCTTGTTTGGTGGTGCTGAATTCTCTTAGCTTTTGCTTTTCTGTAAAGCTTTTGATTTCTCCATCGAATCTGAATGAGATCCTTGCTGGGTAGCGTAATCTTGGTTGTAGGTTCTTCACTTTCATCACTTTAAGTATATCATGCCACTCCCTTCAGACTTGTAGAGTTTCTGCTGAGAAATCAGCTGTTAACCTTATGTGAGTTCCCTTGTTTGTTATTTGTTGTTTTTCCCTTGCTGCTTTCAATAATTTTTCTTTGTCTTTAATTTGTGACAGTTTGATTACTATGTGTCTTGGTGTGTTTCTCCTCGGGTTTATCCTGTATGAGACTTGCTCTGCTTCATGGACTTGGGTGGCTATTTCCTTGTCCATGTTAGGGAAGTTTTTGACTATAATCTCTTCAAATATTTTCTCTGGTCCTTTCTCTCTCTCTTCTCCTTCTGGGACCCCTATAATGTGAATGTTGTTGTGTTTAATGTTATCCCAGAGATCTCTTAGGCTGTCTTCATTTCTTTTCATTGTTTTTTCTTTCGTCTCTTCCACAGCAGTGAGTTCCACCATTCTATCTTCCAAGTCACTTATCCTTTTTTCTGCCTCAGTTTTTCTGCTATTGATTCCTTCTAGTGTAGTTTTCATTTCAGTTATTGTATTGTTCATCTCTGTTTGTTTGGTCTTTAATTCTTCTAGGTCTTTGTTAAACATTTCTTGCATCTTCTCCATCTTTGCCTCCATTCTTTTTCCGAGGTCCTGGATCATCTTCACTATCATTATTCTGAATTCTTTTTCTTGAAGGTTGCCTATCTCCACTTCATTTAGTTGTTTTTCTGGGGTTTTATCTTGTTCCTTCATCTGGTATATAGCCCTCTGCCTTTTCATCTTGTCTGTCTTTCTGTGAATGTGGTTTTTGTTCCACAGGCTGCAGGATTGTAGTTCTTCTTGCTTCTGCTGTCTCTCCTTGGTTGGATGAGGCTATCTGAGAGGATTGTGCAGGTCTCCTGATGGGAGGGACTGGTGGCATGTAGAACTGGCTGTTGCTCTGGTGGGCCAAGCTCAGTAAAACTTTAATCTGCTTGACTGCTGATGGGTGGGGCTGGGTTCCCTCCCTGTTCGTTGTTTTGGCCTGAGGCAACCTTACACTGGAGCCTAACAGCGCTCTTTTGTGGGGCTAATGGTGGACTCTGGGAGGGCTCACGCCAAGGACTACTTCCCAGAACTTCTGTTACCAGTGTCCTTGTCCTCACGGTGAGCCACAGCTGCCCCCCGCCTCTGCAGGAGACCCTCCAACACTAGCAGGTCGTTCTGGTTCAGTCTCCCCTGAGGTCACTGCTCCTTCCCCTGGGTCCTGATGCGCCCACTACTTTGTGTGTGCCCTCCAAGCGTGGAGTCTCTGTTTCCCCCAGTCCTGTCAGAGTCCTGCAATCAAATCCCGCTAGCTTTCAAAGTCTGATTCTCTAGGAATTCCTCCTCCCCTTGCCATACCCCCAGGTTGGGAAGCCTGATGTGGGGCTCAGAACCTTCACTCCAGTTGGTTGACTTCTGTGGTATAAGTGTTCTCCAGTTTGTGAATCACCCACCCAGCAGTTATGGGATTTAATTTTATTGTGATTGCACCCCTCCTACCATCTCATTGTGGCTTCTCCTTTGTCTTTGGATGTGGCATATCTTTTTTGGTGAGTTCCAGCATCTTCCTGTCGATTATTGTCCAGCAGCTAGTTGTGATTTTGGTGTTCTTGCAAGAGGGAGTGAGAGCATGTCCTTCTACTCTGCCATCTTGATTCCTCCTCCCATATCCAAATTTTAAAAAAGCTACTGGTTTTTGTAAGTTATTTTGTATCCTGTAACTTTATTGAGTTTAATTATATTTAGCAGTTTTATGGAGTCTTTAGGATTTTCTATATATAAAATCACATCATCTGCAAAATAGAGACCATTTTACTTCTTCTTTTCTAATTTTGATGCCTTTTATTTCTTTTTCTTAGTAATTGCTTTGGCTAGGGCTTCTGTACTATGTTGAATTGGAGTGGTAAAAGTGGGGACCCTTGTCTTGTTCCTGATCTTAGAGGAAAAGCTTTCAATCTTTCACTATTGAGTATGATGTTAGCTGTGCATTTGTCATATATGGCCTTTATTACATTGTGGTACATTCCTTCCATATCTAAATTGTTAAGAGTTTTTATCATTAACATAATTCTTTTACTTTAAACATTTTCTGGATCGTCATTGTCTTGTTTTCTATATCATAGGCCAGCAGATACCTTTCAGGTTTATGTTTTTCAATCTAACTAACTTTAATTTTTCCTTATTACCTTACCTCCATTCATATGCAATATCTCCAATTGAGTCATCATAACTGACCTATAAAGAAACTAAGAGACTTCTGTTTTCCTGTCCAGAACATAATGAGCTTAGAAATCATCACCCCATCTTAACAACAAGTAAAAATCTGAAAAAAGAAACCCTAAGAAGTCAATACTTCTTAGATCCATCTGAGAAGTTAGGTCACAGGGTAAACCACTGGCTCCCAAATTAGGGAGAAAGATAGGTGAATACAGAGAATCACAACCTACCAGCAAAGAAACCCACAAGCATAAGCATCTGGGATAACCAGTGCCAAGGTAGGAAAATCTAAACTGTAACTGACAAATTGCTGGAGGCTCAATGTGGACAATTCCAAAAGTTAAAAACTTCAGTGGCAGGGGGACTTCCCTTGTGGCTCAGTGGTTAAGAATCTGCCTGCCAATGCAGGGGACACGGGTACGAGCCCTGGTCAAGGAAGATCTCACCTGCCACGGAGCAACTGAGCCCATGTGCCACAACTACTGAGCCTGAACTCTAGAGCCCAGAAGCTACAACTACTGAAACTGCATGCCACAACTACTGAAGCCCACGCACCAAGAGCCCATGCTCTGCAACAAGAGAAGTCACCGCAACGAGAAGCCCACGCAACGCGATGAAGAGTAACCCCTGCTCGACACAGCTAGAGCAAGTCCGCGCTCATCAGCGAAGACCCAACACAGCCAATAAATGAATGAATGAATGAATGAATGAATTTATTTTAAAAAAAACTTCAGGGGGAGTGAGTTCTTGGGGGGTCTCCAAACTTCTGTGAGATTTACCTCTAGGATTTCTACCAGGTTGTCTTGGTGAAGATTGGAGAAAAATTCCTTGTGATTCCAGCAGTAGGTGAGGAAAAGTAACCATTTTGAAATGCACCCGGGCATGCTGTTCTTCTAACAAGACCTGCCTTGAGGAGGAACTATTTTGTCAGAACCTCACATATTGCAGTTTAATCAAAGCCTAACTGAACATGGAGGAAAAAGAAAACCCAATTCCAGTCTCCTCTAGCAATCCTGTCCCACCTAATGATGAGGGTGGAGGAGGAAGGAGGAAGTGAGGGAGCAAACAGAGAGCCCTTGTGAAGTTCACAGCCCAGTGGCAGAGGCTCACTAAAAGACTAAGACTTAACCATAGCAATACGTAGTGCTTCCCTTCCCCCCATACCTGAACACCGTATTACTAAAGGGCTATTCACTGAGTTCCTTTACTGAGTACATCATTTCTGGCTTTTAACAAAAAATTACAAAGCACACTAAAAGACAAAAATCAAAGTTTAAGGAGACAGTGCAAACATTAGAACCAAATTCAGATATGGCAGGTATTGTAAAATTATCAGACTAAGAATTTGAAACAACTATCATTAATGGGCTGAGGGCTCTAATGGAAAAAGTAGCCAGCATGCAAGAACAAATGGGTAACATAAGCAGACAGATGGAAATTCTAAGAATCAAATAGGAATGCTAGAGATTAAAAAGAAAAGAATATCACAAGGTTTTATCTAATATGGTAGTCTTAGAAATCATTAAAATAATGCTTTTGTAAACTAAGATAAAACAGTATTTCAAGAACTTGATAAACTACATTTGAAAACAAAGAACCACAAATATTAATTACTAATTAAATATATTTCAATGTGTCAAATTATCAAATGCTGAGAAATATTACCGAAACATGCTTGAAAATGAAGGAAACAGCAAAAATTTATAAAATATAGTTGAAATAGCTAATGCAATAGCAAATATTGAATAGTTTCAAAGTAATTGTAAAGTGTGTCATAATTATTCACCTATATATCCTTTCAAGATTATCGGTCATATTTCCAAAATTAATAGTAATGTGTCAGACTATATCAGTTTTTCATATTCCTAATTTACAACTTAAGGAAAGATATGTTTTTGTAGATAAAATAAGAGAAGGAACAGAAGCATGAGGAAAGTGTGATTCAGTGCAAAAGACATGAAAATGTTTGATCACATTTGTTTCAGTAAGATTTTACTTCATAGAACAAAATGCAAAGCATGAAATAAACTCATCTTTAAAACAATAGTGATGAAGTTTTTGCCCAGTGTCATTATAAGGATTCCTGGTTTAATCTAATTTAATCTTCACCATCACTATATGAGTGTTGGTTAATGGAGTGCCTACTCCAATTCTTTTGATTTTACGAATGAGTAAACAGAGTTTAGAGAGTTGATATCCTCTCTAAGGTCATAGGTTAAGTAAGTGGAAGAGCTGGATACAAACTGAAGTCATCTGACTCCAGAGCCTGTACTACTAATAGGCTGTATTTATTAGTGCCTGAAATTACTGCAGTATACCTACATGATGGCTGAATGCCCTCAGCTTGTTAGTCTTCTCTGAAACTGTACAATTTAAGGAGGTTTTAGGCACTTCTCAGGCACCTAAGCTGTGGATTATCTGGCCATTGTTGGACAAGTGTTATTCCCTAACTGTTCTATTTACCCTGTCACTCCTCTGATCCATCATCTACAATACCACAGGAATAACTTAACTGATTGTGTTACCCTTGCCTATAAATCTTCAGTGATTCCAGTTGATCTTTAGAATAAACAATATAGAATCAACTTGTTCTAATGAAAATAATCATATGCTTTGCAAGATTACACTGCTACAGCTATTGCAGCTATATCTGGTCTTTGTGGAAATAATTGATTATTTCATAAACTTAAATTGGAGGAAGTCCATTTGAGTGGAATACAGATTGATACATGATTCTTCACTACAGAAACTTCCACATCAATTTTCATTTGCAAGTCACATTTCTTCTTTGTGTTCCCAATATATAACTCATGGATGGATGATGACTAAAGTGGTGAATGAATGAAAATACGGCATATTTTAAATTTTAAAAATTGTATTAGTCACTATTCATATTATATGTGATATACCCATATGCATATTTATATCTTAATACTATGAGATGAAAATATAATCACTAACCAGTCTCTTCAAAAAATATAACACTGTACAGAGTCTTCTTAAAATATTACCATGGAAGGAGAAACAATTTAATTACAAAATAGCCATTACTTTTTATTGAAAAAATATAGATTGAAATTTAAATATATATAGAAGTTTCCCTTTGGAGAGATTTTCTTATGGAAACGCAAATCTTTCTGAATATTGGTTTGTTTAATGTTTAAAAATTTAGAATATTAGTTAAAAAGATTAAATGTAAGGGGGGGAAAACTTTAAAATCTTAGAGTAAAAGATGTTGAACTTGAATCTCAAAGGAACGGTAGATGAGAAACCTTCAGTCACACTCAAGTGAGTGTTGCTTTAGTTACCAAAGCAGAGAACTGAAGCCAAAGAAGTAAGAATGAGGAACAATGTTAAAAGAGCAGAGAGATCTTGGACAACAGAAGCCAAAACGCTCCAGTCGTATGTACTCTGTCTAGCAGAAAGTCAAACTCCAGTTGTGTCAGAGAGCCATAAGAAGAGGGTGAGAGAAAAGTTAAATAGACATTGGATTCATTCATTCATAAATACATTTGAAAATAATTCTTTTAAAACATACAGGCCCCAGCTGAAGACTGTGCCTATCAAAGGACAGTGGTACAGTGTGTGTGTGTACTGTAGGACAGAGAAAAACAAGAACAGTGGTCTCAGTAATGAACTATATACTCCATCATCTTCCTGAAATAACAGAATATGTTGATACTTATGGAGAAAAACAGTGTTGAAGTGAACATTTACTTGTCATCATTTTCAGCTGACATACTGATTTGTCATACGTTGAAATGATGACAAACTAGGAGTATATTAATGCAAAATAATATGCCATATAATAATCACCAAGACATTAGGTTTACTCAAATTCTCCTGAAGCAATGTTTTCTACAGCATTTAAAAAAATTGTTCCTGCTCAAGTTAATAAAATTTTGTTTAATACAATCCCACCTACTCTTTCATCATTCCTTAAATATGAACATCTCATCGTCTACATTCTGATTTAGACATCAGCTTGATTCCCCTACAGTAACTGTGGCCAAAAAAAAAAAAAAAAATCAGTTGCCTATTCAACATCTATTTCCCCTTTTCCTTCCTTATAGATGCTGATTTAGTTGGGGTGGGAAAAAATATGCCCTGTTCCAGGCGCTTAATTAATTGGTTTAAGCCAACTGTATTAATTTCATTCCTCCTTGAAATTCTAGGAGTAATCAAGTGGAAAATATTTGGACAAGGTGCATAAAGGACTTAGGAAAATTTTTAAATCTCTAACATAAATGGAGAAAAGAAAGGCAAGCATTTTCCTCCATCCACTTTTGTCAGGATGCAATGCTTGGAGTGCTACCAAGAACGGTGAAAATGTAGAAGACCGTAGCCTCCTGTTGATATGTTGAGTTTCTGAACTAATCCTCTAAAATGCTTGTCTCACACATCACTGTTAAGTGAAGTCTACATCATATGAGTTACTTTCTGGGTAGTCTCTTACTTGAAGCTGGAAGCATGATAATTGATATTACTTCAATATTCTTTAAAAACCAGATAAATGGAAAGAGAAAACTTTTTATCAACATTAAAATTTTTATAGATACATTATTTGAGATTTATAATTGTTCATTCAATATATCATTACCATACAGGCTAAAAATATTACATTTCACTCTGTTGCCCTATTATGCTATATTTTTACCCCATGGAAACAAATTTTATTCTGTTGTGTTGTAAGCATCATGAGATCAGAGAGTGGATGCTGTACTGCACTGACCAGATAATCCCTTACAGATTGAGACATTCATTCGCTCAGCTGCTGGGAAAGCTGCAGGCTATCAGTTCACAGCTAAGAATTTCCTTGGCCAGGAGAGCTGCCTCTTCCAAGAATATGCCGTCTTGAGGGCAGAACATCACTGAAGAATGATCCCAACTTTAGTGCTCCCCATGGGATTGGCTGAATTCTCTGTTGTCTTTGTACCAAAGTTCAAATTTTGTCTTATTTCAATCTTGCCTCCCTCTCTCCCTCACAGGTGTTTCTAAGAGCACACTGGAATAATCCACCTATTTGCAGATTCCGATTTCTGGGAAATCTGACCTACAACATTTGGTGCCAGGAGTCATAGGAAGCAGATTCTAAACTGGCTTTTGGAAGCTGGATTTCCAGTCATTCAGCTCACTGGTAAGAGGAATACTGATAGCCCTTAGCATGTAGGCTTGGTGAAATTGTTGAAGCTCTCACTGGTGATAAACTGGGATTGTTATACCAATGTAAAGGAATGCACTGGCAGATAGACTATCTCAGGTTTTTGTGAAGTTTGGGGAAGAAAAGGTACTTATAAGAACTGTGGAAATTGATGATTATTTTGTAGGGGTGTGTGTGTGTGTGTGTGTGTGTGTGTGTGTGTGTGTGTATAGACAATAAAAGGTGATAACTCATCAACTTAAGGTAAAATGTGAGGGTGACATAGTTCCCTTGGGAGCTTATTAAAGAGACTACTGTCTCCTGCAACCAAACAACAGAAAATTTAAGATATTACCTAAAATTTTCTTATAAGGGTAGTATTGCTAATAGATTGAAATCAGGGTCCTGGTTAAGAATTAGACTCAGAAATTTGGAATAGGAGCATTAGGATTATCATAATCAAAATTTTTGAAACCCTAGGTCCCTCTGAACCCTCTGGGCTTACAGAAGTGACCCACTTCTCTCAGTTAAGTTAATATCCCCTCCTTCCATGAAGATGATTCAGAGGCCCCTGCCTTAACTGACAATGTGCTGCTCACCTTCAGGCTCTATCCTCATCTTTCATCCTGGCCACTTGACGATTAACTAGAACTAAGTGGCAATATAATTAGGTCAGGAAAATGTCAGGTCTCCTAAGAGAGAAGTGATTATAACCCAGAAGAGCTGTAGTACATGTACCAGCTGAGTAGAGAAAACATGCTTGAGAAAGGACCCTGAGGGTGCTGGATCAGGAGGGTGGTATATAAAGTTGGATAAGTGACAATTTATCAATATGGGGCACTCTACCACAATATGGAATTTAACACACTGATAAGGCCGCAGGACACAGTGCTAATACGAAGCTAGGACGGCTTTTGGAAGCAGCAGTGATTGCTGACCTATGTAAAGCAGAAATGCCAGAACTGCCATGGTAGAGAATAGAAGAAGAGATCATGGGCTCAGAGAAGCTGACATGCCAGTATAGATGTACAGCATAAAGCTAGAAGATCCACAAACTAACATCAATGAGAGAATCCAGAGGACACTCCATTTATTACAGTGATAAGGAATGCTCTAGGGAGAATACTAGCTGTACTGATAATCTCAATAGAGGCTGTCCTCTGTAGGCTAGGGATGAAAGTAGATGATGCTATTACAGAACTGAGTCCCCTAATAAGAGAGGCCAAGTAGAGGCACAATAACTCAGCATAATTATCAGATGAGTGGCCGTGTCGGATGCCATCCAGGGTAGTCTGAGATACACAGCATAATGAAAATGATTTCTAGAACAGAACAACCCTAGGAACAAAATAGAAGGGCAACAAAGATGTTAATGTATAAGAAATCAAGGTTGAATATCAGGAGCTTAGAGCAGTTGATCCTCAAAAATTTGAAGACTCTAGCCAATCAGGCTTTGACTCTCTTGACTGAGAGACAAGATTCCCCAAAAACAAGGACCCTGCAAGACTGCAACAAATGTACAAGGTAATAATCTTACATTCCTTCCCCATTGGGACCTATGGTCATTTATTCATACAAAGTGTGCATGGATAAAAAGGGAGCAGTGAATACCATGACATTTGAAGGGCTATTGGGTACAGGGTCTGAGTTGAAATTGATACTCTGTGACCAGAATCGTCAGGAGAAGATAGGTTGCTATTATATTATCGGGCCAAGAAAGAATATGTTTGCCATGTTACTGATCCATAGGAGCTTCTATGGGTATTCTCCTGCTCAGATTTTATCATAAATTGACAAATATAGCAGGTACAGCATGAGAAATGCATAAGTGAGGGTGCAGAACTTTTAGGGATGAGGGTCTGGGTCACCCCACCAAGTAAGACACCTAAGACCATCAGAGTTTCTAAACAAAGATGAGGAGACTCTAGAGCTTCCCTGGTGGCGCAGTGGTTGAGAGTCCGCCTGCCGATGCAGGGGACACGCGTTCGTGCCCCGGTCTGGGAAGATCCCACATGCCGCTGAGAGGCTGGGCCCATGAGCCATGGCCGCTGAGCCTGCGCGTCCGGAGCCTGTGCTCCGCAACGGGAGAGGCCACAACAGTGAGAGGCCCACGTACCGCAAAAATAATAATAATAAATAAATTAAAAAGATGAGGAGACTCTAGAATGAGTAGTAAAGTAGAGAAAAGATGAGTATCAGTTGTTGTCCTAAGACAAACTATGGTGGGTGGTTTATAGTTTGTCCCATTAACCTTTCTCCTGTAATTTTGCCCAGGAATTGGAACTAATCACAATTTCAGAGGATCACTTCAAAGATGGAATCAGTTGATTATGTGAAGCAAATGGGTCTTTGTAGTGCAAAGGGTGAATTATGGTAGATGCTGTGGTGTTCCTTCCAGATAACCCTTAGGACTGAAGCATTCATTTTCCAAAAACTGCCCTCAACCAAAGCGAACTGCCTCACCTGAGGTTTTCTCCTCTTCTCAGGGTCAGTCTTCACCTGTGTCTGGTAAACACAAGGGAATGAAATCTCAATCACTTTCCCTAAAATAAGGGCATCTCAGATTCAGAGCTTCCTGTATAGCATTACCACCTCCGTCATCCCAAGTCTCTCGTGCTTCACTTTATAATAGGAGTTGATGCTGAGAACACGCCCTAATAAACAACAGGCATGCAAATCTCCATCTCAGAGTCTGTTCCCCAGGAAAAACTACTTAAGACAGGGGTTATTAATTTTTACTTTCAGAATTCTTAAAATAATTTTGGACATACTGTCATATAATTATGCTGAGGAAACTCTAAATACTAAAGTTGAAATGCACAATTCCTTTCAAAGTTACCCATTCAAACCATATTTAAGGAAGTCCAAATAGTATTTTCTTTTTTTGTTTTCGGTACGCGGGCCTCTCACTGTTGTGGCCTCTCCCGTTGCGGAGCACAGGCTCCGGATGCGCAGGCTTAGCGGCCATGGCTCACTGGCCCAGCCGCTCCGCGGCATGTGGGATCTTCCTGGACCATGGCACGAACCTGTGTCCCCTGCATCGGCAGGCGGACTCTCAACCACTGCACCACCAGGGAAGCCCACAAATAGTATTTTCTTTGACACGGAATATAGCCAGCATCTCTAATAATTATCAGAGAACAAGCATTGGAGTATACATTACAGTTAAAATTAGATGCCAGACATCTTTGGTTATACTTAAAGATTGACTCCTTTGTGAAAGGAAGTATGATGTATAGCCAGGGACAAGTATACCTACCCAGAATGACTTGCCTTATAAAAAATAAGGCAGAAAAGGGAAAGAGGATGAGATGTTGCTAGATACACTAGACTAAGAAGAACAAAGAAAGGATATACTCACAGCTTGGACTAAATTTAGCAGACAGAGGAAGTTATAAGTCCTGAATTTTGCTTCCCTTGCCTCTGCCAAGGAGCAGACCCCTTCAGCCTAGAAAAAAGAGGGTAAATGTATAATATGAACAGAAACTAAAGATGATTGAGGAAATAGTAAAAGAAACTCACGTGTTCTTCAGTGAATTCAATCTCCAACCACAGAAACAATCCTACCAGGTCACCACAAAGATTTGTAGTGAGACTATAAAGGCATTGGTAGTAATTTTTGAGTAATCATGGCTAGCTGGAAAGTGTGAAAGAAAAGATATGGGAGAATGATATTTCAGTTTTTGAAAGGGCAAAAATAATAGAAGAATTTACAGACCAGTGAACCTGGAACCAGACCAAATCTTCAAATGGATTATTTAAAGAAGAGCCTGTAAATATTTGGAAAGGGAAGTAGACTTGGTTAGATATTAGAATGCTAGACTGACATCAATTCCTATGTTGATTCAGACATTAGAATGACAGATCAAGTGGACCCCATACACAGAGTAGTTCAGAATTTCAGCAAGACATTAGCAAAGTCTCATGGGAATTATACACACAAGATAAAATCCATGAGCTAGATGATGGTGAAGTTCGAAATTTCATGTAAAAAGAACACACTCAGGTCAATTGGGAAGAAAGTCTAGAGCACTATGGCTCAAGATTCATCCACTGCAAAAACTTAGGACACACTTTTTATGTATTTACCACAATGATATACATGGCCCACATATCACCTTTAAGCATAGTAACAAATCGAGAAAAAGACAAAAAATTCAAAATCCAAAAGACTTCTCTACATTATCAGGATAATATTAACCCAACAAATGAGATTATACATAATTAGCCATATATTTAAATAGCAACATTCCATGATGAGAACACTAGCTTACTGTTGCTATTCATGTGAAAGAGATTGATGACTAGAAATATTAACTAAATCACTATGAAGAAGCATCCCAAAAGGATAAGTCACAGGTCTGTCACATTGACAGTAGGATTATTATACAAATCAACACAAAGATAGTCCCAACCATGGACTTGTGAAAGTGAATCTTGAATTCTGTGTATGGTCCTAATTGTCATTAGTTAAGAGAAAAAGAAAGAGCCCCAGCATTTATTATATACCAAGTACTATGTTAAAGTCACCAGAGCAGCCAATGTTATTTCATTTAATTTTTATAATAATTAACTGAGGTAGATAAAATTATTTGAGTTTTACAGTACAGCTGAACAAACCAAATCTCAAGTTGTTTAATAAATTTGACCAAGCAAACAAAGCTGTAAGTAAAGGGAGTAAGATTTAACCAAAGTCTGTCAAACTCTGAAACTTTCTAAGTTAGAGTTCCTGATATGAAACTCTATGTCCTTAATAAAGAAACACAAACCTATGGAAGGTATAGCTTCTATAACCTATAATAACTGACCTCTTAGCACTTCTCTTACTTTCATTGTGATATCGTAAGAGTCATAATTCTCCTGCTTCGAGTTAGGATATTTTTTCTTCCCCTACACAGCTTTCTTCTCTCTCCTACACAGCTTCTCTCTGTCTCTCTCTCTCTCTGTCTCTCCACCCTCCCCATGTGTGAATAAATGCTAAAATATTATTTATAGGAAATAAAATTATGAGACAAATGCGTATGTCCTCAACTGTTTTCATTTCATTCAGATTCATATCTACAAGTTAATGAATATAGTCATCACGATTCCTTAAGTAAGCTTATTCTATATATTTTCAATATCAAACAAATTGAAACATATTGATAAACTGCTATAGATTCCTTCATATTATTTAATTGCAGATATTTTTATCAAGTGATGTCTTGGGGATTCTTTCTGTAGCTTGTATGTTTACACACATATATACAAGTTATTTTACAGTTGTTTTTAAATTGCAATTTCTTCAGTTTTATCTGGATCACTATAGTATAAAATCCAAGTGAAAGTGATGAGTGAGAATTCTGCAAGCCCAAATGCCTAATCTCCAGGACAGACCTTTAGGTTGATAAAGACAATTGAGAACCATTTAAGTAGCTAGCCAGTAATGACTGAGGTAAACAGGTTGATTTTGAGTCTACTGGCTTTAAAAAATATATAATATCTATAACAGAAGACATTTATTTTTGACATGAGGTCTCTTGACTCATAAGACTACAGGCTTCAAGAAGGTTACTACATTTATATTTGACCTCAGTTCACAATACACTCCTGCGATCCTTGGAGGTTGTTCATTTAGGCCTTGAAATACAAAGGCTGCCACTCCTTCAATTCTGGCCTACTACCTAGCTTCAGGGTGCCTGGCCTACACTATTTCACCATGCTATTTACTGTCATGCCCTTTGCATTTAACTAGATATTCCCTCACTGAAGACCTTGAGGCATTTTAATAGCAGCATATGTTGCCTGGCTGACTCAAAAGTAATACTTTTCAAAATTTGTACTTTAAATTCTACTGCTTGGTAAGAATAGCTTACAAAATGTCCATGTATTTACACAATGTTTAGAAAAGGTTCTTTTACTTTGATGTGGTAGAGAATGTGATTCACCATTAAACTAGTACATATTAAGCTAGTACTAAAATATTTAAATCTTATATTAATAAGCTTATAGCAACCAGTGGACTTATGATGTTTTATAGCTTGTAAGTTCTAACAGAGGCAATGGCTTCATAAACCAGAAAATAACTCAGCTATCAAAATCCTAGTCCTCAAGGGATGCATATTTGAAATAGAAAGTTTGTGTTATTCACTGTAGAAAAGAATTACTAAATGCCTAAGTATAGCATGAAAATGGAATAATTTTCCAGACTTTAATCATGTACTGTGTTTTTGTTGCTGTGGCCTATGATGTTTTATTTATTAATGATTTATATTTATGAACTAAAGTAAGATAACTATAATGTGTTAAATATGAATTTAAGTATTTTTTCTTCAATTTGTGAGAAAATGAAGCCCAAGAAGCATCTCATATTGGTTTACTTTCAAAGAAAAAGACAAAAAAATACTATGAAAAATTGTAGTGTTTTTCTGTTGAAAATAGATTGTGATCATTTTTCAATCCTTAAATATTTCTTGCATTCTCGTGTAAATTGCTTTACTCAATATAAATAGTAATGCTAACTTATTACAATTTGTGTTATACTTAAATTGTTCAGTAGTTAACTGTAGCCTCTATACATATTAATGTATTTAGAAGTGCTGTCATTGACAGCACATAGGAACCATATATGGTATTTGCTGCCATTATACTCCTGGAGTATGTTAACAGCTGTTGTCATAGAGCACAGGAACAAATACAAATGAAAATCTAGCTTGAGCTGTTTGAAAAGTGAAAATTATTACAGTGATATTAATGATGTGTATACAAATTTAGAATTATGTATAACATTTTATATATATATATATATATATATATATATATATATGGTTGCCACTTACTACTATTGATGAATGATACAAAAACCCAAAATTAATTCAAGTATCAATAATATGTCTCATCTATGTTGAGCTCTTAGTTCTAACAGAACCCCTGTGAGGTAGATATTTTTATTATCCATTTTACAGATTAAAAGTCTGAAATGAAGAATTTAAGGAAAATTCCCTTGACCAGCCAGTAGATAAATGAAGTAGTCAAGATGAAAAACAAGGTTGTTGACTTTAGCAGTCCTGTTCTTGAATACCCCCTCATTTTATTCTAAACAGAGTCTTTCTTCTTTAAGGATTCCTATATTTAATGAAATATTTTTTAAGAACACAAAGAATGTGTGTGTGTGTGTGTGTGTGTGTGTGTCTAATGAATAAAATAGCTACAGCAAGAAAAAAGCCTCACGAAGAATGATTTAAGTTCTGGGCAAAATAGGGTGATTTAGAGTAAGTCTATAAATGAAATAATATAGAATCAGATGTTCAAATAATGCTGTATCACAGTTTTCCCTCATACATTGATTCACAGAAAAGGTATTTATTTGGCACCTCATTAGATACTTTGGGAACAGATGAGGATTAGTCAGGTACCAGCCCTATCTTCAAAAATCATACTATAATAAAAGAGATAATGTATTACACAAAGAATAAGAGTAGAATATAATAATGAAATGCAAAAGAAAAGTATAAATATCAATAAAACAAATGCAGTGGGAATTCTAACAGGAGAGACATCTAATTGGGGGATGAAGAACAATTTCATTAGGGAAAGAGGAAAAGTATCATTTCAGCTAGCTGTGAATATGGGTATATCAAACTGGAAGGAAAAGAATGACCAAAGAGAATGAGGCAGTATTTCCGTTTAATAAGATGTATTAAGGGGCATAGGAGGAGGTAATTTTAAGGAGGTTTGGAGGCTGGGAGGCTGTTGTTTGAACTTTCTTCCCTTTTTAGTGGGAAATCCTATCAAGATATTTTTGCAGGAAACTAACATGTTCAGAACTGTAACTTTATGACAAGGATGGATTTTCCTCCGGTTTCCAATAGCATGTTTCTCTTTTCCATCTGAGACCTCACCAGAAGAGCCATTAATGTTCATGTTTCTAGCAACATTCTCTTTATGATAATATTATCACATTAACAGCAAATTAATATTCTCTAAGGTGGTAGAAACTTTTGTATAGTTCTCTTTATTTCTTTGAGTCCTCACCAGAATTACCTTTAATGTCTCTGTTTCTACCAACAGTCCCTTCAAGGCGGTCTAGATTTTAATGTGCTTCCTAACACTTCCATCCTCTATCTATTACCTTTAAGAGAACATATTTTCTTTGCGAATGAAAAATATCTCCACGCGTTTAATAAAGACACTTCCACATTTGAGTATTTGGCACAGTAGCGCTCAACTTCCCAGCACTAAAGTCTAAATTTGTTTCCTAAGACAAATTTGGTGGGTTAGAAAAACAGAATCTTTGTCTCACAGTTGTGGAATGTAGAAGTTCAAATCAAGTTGTCAGCAAGACCATGTTCGCTCTGAGGCTTGGGGTGGTGAGGGAGGCATGAATTCTAATTTTATTTCTCCCAGCTTCTGTTAATTATCAGCAATCATTGGCATTCCAATCTTTGTTTCCATTTTTTAAACTTTTTTTATTAAAGTATAGTTAATTTACAATATTCCAAGTGTGCAGCACAGTGATTCAGTTATACATATATATATATATATATATATATATATATATATATATATATATTCTTTTTCAGGTTATTTTCCATTATAGGTTATTTCAAGATAGTAAATATAATTCCCTGTGGTATACAGTAGGTCCTTGTTTATCTATTTTACTTACAGTAGTGTATATATGTTAATCCCAAACTCCCAATTTATTCCTTTCCCCCCTTTCCCCTTTGGTAAATTTGGTAAGTTTGTTTTCTATGTCTGTGAGTCTGTTTCAGTTTTGTAAATAAGTTCATTTGTATCACTTTTCTTAGATTCCACATATAAGTGATATCATATATTTGTCTTTCTCTGTCTGACATACATCAGTATGATAATTTCTAGGTCCCCATCCATGTTACTACAAGTAGCATTCTTTCTTATGGCTGAGTAATATTCCTTTGCATATATACATATGTGTGTATATATATATAAATAGCATACCTTCTTTATCTATTCCTCTGTTTATGGACATTTAGGTTGCTTCCATTTCTTGGCTACTGTAAATAGTGCTGCTGTGAACATTGGGGTGCATGTATCTTTTCAAATTATGGTTTTCTCCAGATATGCCCAGGAGTGTGATTGCTGGATCATATGGTAACCATATTTTTAGATTTTTAAGGAACATCCATACTGTTTTCCATAGTGGCTGCACCAGTTTACATTCCCATGATCAGTGTAGGAGGGTTCCCTTTTCCCCACACCCTCCCCAGCATTTATTATTTGTAGACTTTTTAATGATGGCCATTCTGACTGGTGTGAGGTCATACCTCATTGTGGTTTTGATTTTCATTTCTCTAATAATTATCAAAGTTGAGCATCTTTTCATGTGTGCCTGTTGGTCATCTGTATCTCTTTGGAGAAATGTTTACTTAGGTCTTCTGCCCATTTTTTGATTGGGTGGTTTGGTTTTTTTTGATGTTGAGCTGTATGAGTTATTTGTATATTTTGGAAATTAATCACTTGTTGGTAGCATTGTTTGCAAATATATTCTCCCAGTCCGTAGGTTGTCTTTTCATTTTGTTTATGATTTCCTTTGCTGTGCAAAAGACTGTAAGTTTAATTAGGTCCCATTTGTTTATTTTTGTTTTTGTTTCCAACACTCTAGGAGATGGAGCCAAAAAATATTGCTGTGATTTATGTTAAAGAGTGTCCTGCCTCTGTTTTCCTCTAGAAGTTGTATAGTATCTGGCTTTACATTTAAGTCCTTAATCCATTTTGAGTTTATTTTCATATATGGTGTTAGAGAATGTTCTAATTTCATTCTTTACATATAGCTGTCTGGTTTTCTTAGCACCACTTATTGAAGAGCCTGCCCTTTCTCCATTGTATATTCTGGCCTCCTTTGTTGTAGATTAATTGACCATAGCTGTGTGGCTTTGTTTCTGGGCTTTCTATCCTGTTCCATTTGTCTGTGTGTCTGTTTTTGTGCCAGTACTATTCTGTTTACTGTAGCTTTGTAGTATAGTCTAAAGTCAGGGAGGGTGATTTGTTCATTCAGCTCAGTTCTTCTTCCTCAAGATCATTTTGGCTATTCAGGATCTTTTGTGTTTCCACACAAATTTTAAAAATTTTGTTCCAGTTCTGTGAAAAATGACATTTCATTGAATCTGTAGATTGCCTTAGGTAGTATGGTCATTTTAACAGTATTGATTCTTCCAGTCCAAGAACACAGTATATCTTTCCATCTGTTTGTGTCATCTTCAATTTCTTTCATCAGCATCTTATAGTTTGTGGAGCACAGGTCATTTGCCTCCTTAGGTAGATTTATTCCTAGATATTTTATTCTTTTTTTTTTTTTTTTTTTTTTTTTTTGTGTGCGGGGCCCTTCTGTGTCCTCTCCCGTTGTGGAGCACACGCTCCAGATGCGCAGGCTCAGTGGCCATGGCTCACGGGCCTAGCCACTCCGCAGCATGTGGGATCTTCCCGGACCGGGGCATGAACCTGTGCCCCCTGCATTGGCAGGCGGACTCTCAACCACTGCGCCACCAGGGAAGCCCGATATTTTATTCTTTTTGATGTGATGGTAAATGGGATTGTTTCCTAAACTTCTCTTTCTGATATTTCATTGTTTCTTTGTCTCAATTTTACATGACCTTTTTCCTTGTGTGTTTGTGTCTCTGTGCCCAAATTTCCCTCCTCTTATAGGGACATGACTTATACTGGATTTATGGTTTATCCTGATCTTAACTTGATTACATTTGGCAAGACCCCATTTCCAAATAAGGTCACACTCACAAGTTCCAAATGAACGTAGTTTGCAGGGACACTCTTCAATTCAGTATAGAAGTTAATAAAACTGTCTTGAGAAACTTATGGAAATTCCTTTTGGAATAGTCTAACTCTAAAATTTTAACTTTCCCAGCAAAAGGATTTAGACAACTCTTGTTAACATTCATTAATCCCTTTCTAAAAAAAGACAATTCAGGCTTTATGTAAGTCTTAAGTCATGTTTGGGTCTTCTTTTTTACGGAGGAGAGCCAAACATGAGGGTTTAGAGGGCCAGGTCCGGACTCTCTTACTATGTAAAAGGAAAAAAAAACAAACAAACTATTTTAATGAATAAATTCTCAGAAAAATTGACATCAGCAACAAAAATCTAAATTCAGTCTGAGGTGGCAGGCCGTTCATGCCTCTGGGGGTATCAGTTACCTTTGAAACACGAGCTTGATCAAACGAAACAAAGAATACAAAGCATCCCAATCTCTCTTCCTCTCTTAAGCCATTTTATTGCAGAGGTTGCTTGGCTTCAAGGATCCGTGCCCTGTGCCAAGGGTCTTTGTGTAAACATCAGGTTTTGTTATGGGTCTATATGACAACAGATCTCCTTCCTTTCCAGGTGATTGTGTTGGCACCCACACATGAGCTGCCTTCATCAGTCACAAATCAAACTGCAATACCAATGGACTGAACATTCACTAAAAAGAGACTTCCCGAAGGGAAAAGAATTGGCACATGATATGCCAGACAGGCTGCCAATACTCTTGTTTTATTTCTGTGCATCATTTTATGCTATTCCATTATAATGTGTGACTGGTCACCCAGAGATTACACTTCCCTTTCAGTACATTCTACCCAAAGCAAATCGAGGATGTCACACTATGTACATTATGAAACTTAGGTCTGCTAATGCAACAGCAAATTAACAAAAACAGAAAGAACCATTTATAGTTACTAGGATGCCATTCATCCATTTAGGTATTTATTAATTTTTTAATAATTGCATGCTTCCTGCATGCCAGGTATCGTCACGTATGAAGAGGTTACAAATCTGACTTCATTATTCTTAAAATTTAGTTTTAGTAAAATAACAAATTTTATTTTACAGGATTTTTTTTTTTTTTTAACATCTTTATTGGGGTATAATTGCTTTACAATGGTGTGTTAGTTTCTGCTTTATAACAAAGTGAATCAGTCATACATAAACATATGTTCCCATATGTCTTCCCTGTTGCGTCTCCCTCCCTCCCACCCTCCCCATCCCACCCCTCC